>NC_048300.1:66429989-66484112 GCF_013100865.1 Trachemys scripta elegans | reverse complement strand
TTAGTTCTAATATATATAGGACTAAGGCTAGGTCAACACTGTCCCCCTCCCCACCCCCCCAGTGTAGACCTAGCCTTAGTCCTTTATATATTAGAACTAAAATCTGAAACTCAGTCCATATAACAATAGGCAGGCAGGGCAATGAGTGAAACTCAGAGTAGCAAGACTTCCTTCACTCAGGTACAACCTGAACCAGTTAACAACACACTGCTAAACTGCTCCTTATGCAGTTCAACAGGAGCCATTGATCCTCTTTATCACAAGCAATACAATTATAGCAACACATTCAGGTGTCAAACATTCTAGTTTCCGAAAGCAAATTCTTCCCCCCCAGACAGATAAGTAAACTATCATTTTCTGCCCACCCTTCATTTTATCATGGTAAGGAACTGAGAGTAGTTTTTGTGCCTGGGCTGGTAAATTATTATGATGAGCTGATTTTAGACAATTACTTTTAGTTCAGCTGGGTCAAATAACATTCATCTAGTATATAACCAATTTAGACTCTTTTTTTTCTCGCTATGTTTGCTGGGTTTTAATGTGCTTTGTTGATTGTTCCTGTTTCATTAAAAATAATAGTTTAAGCCCCTAAGTACCAATCAGGGTGTGGGGTTTACTTTGAGTATCAAAAGGAAATGTGCATCAGAGTTTAATGTTATCCTTTCAACTATATTTTAATGTGGTTTTTAAACTGCATGCTTCTGAAGTGTGTACAAATGCACCTTTTTTGTACTTAGTTTGTCTCTGCAACAATTGTTTGACTAGCTAATGGTTATAAAATATTGCCAGTAGCTGAGAGAGCCAAGCTTAATCATTATCTTTTACTAGTTAAGTCATTGAAAATATGAAATGACATTATTGGTGCAGTGCCTACTGGGTTATGCCATTAACCTCTACTTTTAAACACAGCTCTTTGGAGTGACTTGATCTTTCTCTGTCTCTGCTCTGTCTGATTAGAATATGCATTTGTGCAATATGTAGCTCTGAATTGTGAGGTTATTTAGGAAGCAGAAATTGTGAAACAGACCACTCGTTTTCTGTGTTTGTGCTATTTGCATCATTTCTGTAGAGTGCCAGGATGTTGTCATATCCTCTGCTAATTTGATTAGATTACAGTGAGTATTGCAGCAGGCCAAAACCATAAAAGTAGCCTGGAATGTTGAGTTTTGAATCCACATATTCTGTGAAATTGAGACTGACAATTATAAATATGTTGGGTCTTGTCCCTCATTAGTAGATGAAAGGTATATTTGGTTCAGTGGCAAATCTGATTTCATATATATCTAACGCACCCTCCTTATCTGTAACATAAATGTATGCAGCTAACTCCTGCTAATTTTCAGAGTAACAAATCTGTTTTTACTAACTCCTTCTAATTTACAGAGTAGGTATAAAAGTATTAGTAACATTTCATTCAAACTTAATGGGGGGGATAGATGTTTTTCTTGTTAAGTAAAGATGATGTCAGGAGAGAAATGGGCATGTCTAAATACATTTTCTGTTTTTAAGTCCTGTTAATTTCCATCGTGGACATAACTGCCAATAAATGAAGGCTATAAATAGAAACATTTGTGGAGGAAAAATTGAGGCACACCTTCTAACTCAATTGAAATTCAGTAGCCAAAGGGCAGCATGGAAAACTTAAAATATTTTGCTAAAATATAGTGACTATCCCTTCTGCAATAGGGGACCGTTGTTGTGCGCACTTCTGTTTTATGCATAATGTATACGTACAACTTCAGTTTTATTTATAGATTTTTTTTTGTACTGTTCATCATTGTTGTATCTGCACCAATTTTAAATAGTTGGTGTTCTTGCCAAAAAGGATTTGTAGTACACCTCTACCCCGATATAACGCTGTCTTTGGAAGCCAAAAAATTTTACTGCGTTATAGGTGAAACCGTGTTATATCGAACTTGCTTTCAACCAGAGCACGCAGCCCTACCCCTCCGGAGCACTGCTTACCGCTTTATATCCAAATTTGTATTATATTGGGTCGCATTATATCAGGGTACAGGTGTAATAGGAAAATACAGTAGGTGTTTTAAAGAAGGGCTTTGTGAACAGACACTAGCGCTTAAATCTTATTTTAGTTTGATTCAGTGTGAATATTCTCACACAGTCATGTTGTCTATTGCTTCTGTGTTTTAATTTATGAAAGAAGTTATGTTCTTTATGTATCCTAGAAGTTTGCTAAAGCATAGTCTGTCAGTAAACTAGTAGCCTATGAGCCTGAAAACTCAGTTGCAATGTTTAAACAGTTGACTGTTACTATCAACACCTGGATCACAGGGAATGTGTGCTACTGCCCGTACCATTTTGGTGTTGGGTTTATAGAGATGTCTCAAATGTACATCCAGCAAATGTGAACACTGTTATAGTTGCATCCTCTTACAATATTTTAAACTAACTTTTTAAACGCTCTTGCCTAAAACTCAGTTGAATACCATTTTATGGAAAATCTTTTCTTTTTGTGTAATTGTGGTCATGTTTATCAGATAGTGATGACTGTAACACAGAAAGCAAATTTTCATATATGCATTTACATTACTACTCATACAACAGTTTCCTGTGCCATCTAGCTACTCTTACTTTGAAACTTTTCCTTTTTTCTTTTCCTAGTTCATGCAAGAACCCCAAAACAGAGAGAGAATACAGCTTGCTCCCTAAGGAAGCAAGGCACAACTCACCCTGCTTTGCTTTAAGCTCTCTTTTTAGGACTGTCTCCTGTGCTTTGCTACAGAACACCCTAGGGTGCAAGCAGGAGCAGGAAACAGCCGCCCTCCTACTCCCTACTCTCACACTCTTAACGTGATTACTTGCAATTCCAACACAGTCTTCGATACACCACACTGTACTCTTACTAAAGAACATCTCTAGTTGTAGTAACACTAAAATTTTAAGAAGCCAGTTAAAGCCTGCATTCTTTGGCGCTTCTGTTTTGAAAAATAATTATTTGGAAGGCGGAGGTAGGTTTCTGCCTCTAACTGCCCAGAGTAAGTACCCTTTTACCCTCTTAATATGTTACTGTTTAACCAGAAGTAGTCAGTTGTGTTACTGCAATTATATATATGAATTCTTTTTATTGTAAATACTATTGTCTACTTTGGTTGTAAATGGTCATGTTACTTTAGTATTGAAACAGCTTATTATTTAGGGCTTAATATTTGGTCTCTACAAAAATATGAGTAGAACTAAAGATAAACACATTTTATCAATAAATTCTAATTTTTCTAAAAAGCCATGGCCCTAAATAGCTTCCCTATATTTAGATAACTTAGCCTCTTGTGTATTAATGGGAATCTCTGTATATACTCGGCTCCATTCTGGAGGTTGGATGGATCCAGGTGAAGCCAGTAGAAGTGGATAACTCCACATCACCACGTGAGCATCACTGATATGCTCTGACTTTTCCTCACTTACATGATTTTATACACAGGGTAAAAGTGGACCTACATACTTGTCTGGAATTCCTTCAGAAAGTTGTATTGAATCTCCATTTTAGTTCGTCATTGGCCATTATTTTTTCTAGACATTTCAAATTCATTATGAAGAAATCAAATTCCAGAAACTTTATTTGGTCTCATGGATTCTATCTTTAGACCAGGAATGTGGCCTGTGAATAAGCACCATGTCCAACGAATTGTCCTGTACCATTTCTTACATCACTGTTGTTCAATGGGATTGTATCATGCTAACATTATGAAAATCATTGCCACTTGAACATTAAGAGCCTGATACCCTGAGTGTTCAGTATCTTGCACGCAAGATCTGGCTCTCTGCCACAAATATATCAGATACTGTGGTCAGCCTCTGTCCATTTACTTACCTTGAATATGCCTTCTATGAAAAACTCATGACATTATCTAATCTTGCCAAACAAAAATTGCTTGGTCACTGCATTAACCAGTGAATGCATATTTGATATCTTTATTCTGCAAAATTCTTGTTTTAAGCTGAGAAGCCCAACTTTTTCTGTTGGGGTCTCTCTGCCTAGTCTCTTCTGCTCCTTAGTATGCACAAATAATTTTGTTTGTTTGGTATATAAAAGAAAATTGCTTGCTTTTTGTTTTTTGAAGGAACAGTATTTTCAATTATTTTCTATTATGCTGTCTCAGATTCTTTCTCAAACATTTTGATACCATGTCTGTTCAACACTCACCAGGTGCTGCAGCCCGAACATCCAATGCTGAATGACAGTTGTACCATCTATCTGGTTTCTGTTAGAATAAGACATTAGTTTTCCTGTGCTCCAGGGTGTGCCTATGAAATGTTCTTCTGTGTGCCCATCTAATGAGATCAGCACCAACATTTGGGAAAATGTGAGGTCCTACATCTCGGAACAAAGAATGCTGGTCATACTGGATGGCAGATTCTATCTTGGGAAGCAGTGACTCTGAAAGAAGGCTTAGGGTTATGGTGAACTCACAATGTTCTGCTGTAGCTAAAAGGGCTAATGTGATCCTTGGATGTATAAATAGGGGAATCTCCAGTAGGAGTATGGCAATTATGTAATCTGTATTTGGCTCTGGTGCTGCGATTACTGGGATATTGTGTCCAGTTCTTGTGTCCACAGTTCAAGAAAGACATTGATAAATTGGAGAGGGTTCAGAGAAGAGCCACAAGAGTGATTAAAGGATTGAAAAAAATGTTTTTAATGATGATAAACTCAAGGCACTCAATCTATTCAGTTTAATAAAAAGAAGGTGAAGGGGTGACTTGATTACAGTCTATAAGTACATATATGGGTAATAAAAAAATTATAACGGGCTCCTCAGTCTGGTATAACAAGGTCCAATGGCTGGAAGTTGAAGCTAGACAAATTCAAATTGGAAATAAGGTGCTAATTTTTAACAGTGAGTGTAATTAACTATTGTAACAATTCACTAAGGGTTGTGGTGGATTCACCATCATTGACACTTTTTAAATTAAGATTGGATGTTTTTCTAAAAGATGCTCTTGTTCAACCACAGCTATTGGACTTATAGCAAGAATTAATTCAGGGAAGTTCTATGGCCTGAGGTATGCAGGAGGTCAGACTAGATGACCGTAGAGGTCCTTGTCCCTTCTGGCCTTATAATCTATGAATAAGTGATAGACATTCCCTGTTGTATTGTTTAATTGGGAGGACATATCCTAAAATATGTTGCAGTCAAACAGAAATCTGATTACAGCATTTACTAACTTATTTGCAAGGGCAATCATACAGCATAGAAAACAACATAAAAATTGAATATATAGGGAACCCCACTGCTAAAAACTGGATCTCAGATCTGCTCTTGCTATTGGGAAGGTTTTGTTGTTGAGGTGGCTGAAAGCTAAAACTTTAAAAAGTTTACAAACACCCCTATTTAGAGATGCTAGCCAGTCTCCTTTTACCTCAGTAGAACTCAGATGACACACCAGTGATTATTATCATTGTGAAATGTATGTACGAGCACTAGATGAGGAATCATGGATACTCATTGATACAGACTGCCCGGACAGGAGGGGATGTCATAGCTAGCTACCTGTCTCCTGTGAAAATTAAACCTGACGGAATCAGAAACTATGGAAGGCTCATTTACATAGAAATCATACGAGGGGATGCAAAGCCCACAGGAAGGGAAGAAAAGCAGCCTGCCTCTTGAAAGAAGTTTATTGAACTTTGGGAGCCAACTTCACATCCATCACTAGACAGACACAAGGGAACAGAGCTTTTGCAAGCTGAGAAAAATGGGTTCTTCAACCAAGTGGGGTGGGGGCGCTAAAGTCTCTGGAATTAAATATAGGCAATAAGACCTAGGTTCACAACGTTTTTGGATAGAGACCTTCCATGCCCACCACTCTGTCAGTAGCTGGGTGCTCCAGCACCTCTCTGTGTCTCATCATGCCATCTCCTAATTCATTTGCTACTGTCTCTCCTTTTAGCTCTCTGTTTTCTCTATGAAGTCGTCTTTATACTCTTTTTAACCCTCCAAGTATATTTTAATTTTCATTCTCTCCCCTCCCCCCCCTTGGTTTTTGCTACTCCCTTCCTACCTGCTTCCCCTCTCCATTTCTGCTCTCACCAAAAAGTTACATGCTGCTTGGGGTAGGAGCGACATCCTTTGTTGGCTGTGTGGGGGTAGACAATATGTGTTCTTGCAGCTGACCTGATAGCTGCAGGAAGAGAATGGAAAAACTTTGGGTAGTGACCTGCTGCCCAGAGCACTGTTTTATGTGAATGTTCCCAGGGCCAGCTGCGTTATGGGGATGCCAGTAGAGCAGGGACCTTTGAATTGCTGCCTGCTGTTTTACCCAGAGAGCTTGTTACAGTGAGAAACTAGAAGTGGATGTCATGCAGCTTTCCCTCCCCCTGCTGTTCCTCTGTTGTACATTGTGCCCCCAGACTAGTCTGTTGCCTCCCACGGGAGCCAGGTGTGGTGCCTTAGAGTCACGATGTTGGGCAATGAATCAAGCAATGTAATTTCCAAGAGTGGTTTGTGATGGTCTATGCAGGGTTACTGACCTTTAGAAAAAGGAAGTAAATTTATTGTTCGCTGAAAGTATTGAAGACCCATATTCATCACTGCCCCCATTCATCATGAATTTAAGGCCTTAGGCTACATAGGAACTAATAGAAACTACAACATGATACAAGATCCAAGAGAATAGATCTGTGGATACTTAACAGAGAGAACAATTGAAGAGAAGTTTTCTCCTCTTACGCAGCAGGAAAAGGAATGATACTGCAATTTAGCACTGCAGTTATCCTATCTATTTCAAGATGTACTTGTGAAGAAATAATTTCACAAATGCAGCAGCATTACAAGAAAATAAACAAGGGGAAACTGTTTCTCTGCTGTTTTTCATTCGCTTCTTCCCTTACAGCCATTACTGAGTGGCTTTCGTGTCTGGATTTCTAACACAGTCTGTTTTGTCACTCTGTGCCAAATGATTCTTATAAACTCTCATAGGTTGCCCCAGCAGAGGGACTGGTGTCCATCCTAAAGAAGAGAGATGACAGTGAAGGAAAGACGCTTGCTCAAATCCAGCAGAGAAATCCAAAGAGAAGAGTGAGATTCCAAGAAATGGAAGACACCTTGGATCAAGGTAGCTTGCTTATGTTAATTTGTGTTTTCATAGTATACAATTACAAACCATATCTGTGCTTTCATTTGTTAAATAAGAAAAAAAGCAGGAAATAGTCTGATTTAAACCAATTATTGCTATTGTCTGCCCTGTACTGGCTTGCTAGCTATTCTCCTTGCAGTGATAGTAGCAATGGACTGTACTAAAAGTTATTCTAGAAATATGCAAAGGCTTTTGTGCAACGAGTTAGTTAACCAGAACAAAGGGAAACTTTAAATACATTTTTGTTGTAAACCAGAGCTCCCAGCTTTGGCTGAGGCTGACAGCTTTCTCCTATCTGGATTTCCCTTCATTTAATTTCTAATACTTAAAAGTGGAAGAAGTAGGTTTTTGCTCATTAATCTAACCAGCATGTCAAAAAAGCAATGCAAAAAACCTGCATGTTTGTTTTCCCTTGCATAGCTTACCCTCCAGGATAACCAGGCCTGCTCAGAAACCACAGTTGTAGGACTATGGGATTGGAAGGCTTGAGGCTTTAATCTTGTTTTATAATTACTAACACGGGTGTCAATATGTTTGCAGTTGAAATTTGGTTTAAATTATGTTTAATGCATCCCTGTTTACTGATGGTTAACTAACTGGGGAAATCCTTACTTTGCTGTCATTACTGGAATGAGTTTTACTACAGTCCATCACTGTCGTCACAGCACCTTATCACAATCGTGGCAGCAATAAGGGCTGGTCTACACTGGGGAGGGGTGGGGGGGGGGTGGATCGATCTAAGGGCTAGTCTACACTACCTGCCCGGATCGGCGGTAGAAATCGATCTCTCGGGGATCGATTTATCGCGTCTCATCTAGATGGATAAATCGATCCCTGAATCGACTCTTCGTCAGGAGGAGTAAGCGCCGTTGACGGGGGAGCCGCGGCGGTCAATTTGCCGCCGTCCTCACAGCGGGGTAAGTCAAATAGGATATGTCGAATTCAGCTACGCTATTTGAGTAGCTGAATTTGCGTATCTTAAATCGATTCCCCCCCCCCCCAGTGTAGACCTAGCCTAAGATACGCAACTTCAGCTACGAGAATAGCATAGCTGAAGTCGACGTATCTTAGATCGACTTACCTCCCATCCTCATGGTGCGGGATGGATGGCCGCGGCTCCCCCGTTGACTCCGCTTCCGCCTCTCGCCCTGGTGGAGTTCCGGAGTCAATGGGGAGCGCGTTCGGGGATCGATTTATCGCGTCTAGATGAGACAGGATAAATCGATCCCCGATAGATCGATTGTTACCCACTAATCCGGCGGGTAGTGAAGACGTACCCTTTGAGTCACCCCACACTTTAGCAGGATGGGGGCCCAAAAAGATCTTTCGCTGTTACTGTATCTAGCCAAAACTTTTCTTATTTTGAGGCCATTGCTCCTCCTTGTCTTATTGTCATCTGAGACTTGCCAAAATCATCTAACCAAAAAACAGTAGAATTTATATTTGTATTTAAAATATTTACTGATGGGGCAGGAACTCATGGTTTGTCTTTTTCAGGGCTGAATGACAGATTGTGTTGTGGTTCCTAGAGGGAACCAGTCCTGGCTCCTCTTCCTCTGACAGGGGCAGGGCACAAGGATTCTGGGGATTCAGGGAACTTGTGTCTGCTCCTTTTCCTGTGCTGGGTGGAGGTGTCCGGTATCTTGGCTCCTCCTCCCAAGTATTGCAGGTGTCCTGGCTTCTCCCTACAAGTGAAAGTGATTGGTCCTTTGTGGTCTGGAAGAGGAAGTTTGCAGCTCCTTTCTGAGTTAGTGAGGGTGAGGTTTGGTATTGCGAGGTCCCATTTCTCAGCCTCTTTGAGTGTACACCATGATTGGGGCTGTTTCTCTTCTTTGCAGAAGTTTCTTCAAGGCCCTGTGGTCAGGTTGAAGGATGAGGGAGTGCAGGGGTTGAGTCCAGTAGTGGAAGGATCCATCTCCCAGTTCTTCAGGACTGTTTGGCACCACGGTCAGGAATGAGTGCAGGGAGTGGCTCCTCTTCCTTTAGGAGCTCCCAATGCTTGAGGCTTCGAGAAGTCAGATGCTGGCCACTACATGTCTGAAAAGATGCCACTCTACACACACAAAAGCTTTGATTGTCTGTAGGCATAATGGGAAAGGGAGCTGAGAATAATTCAGATTTACTTGTCAATTTATTTGATTTTCACCATAAACCATAGGAGGGACCAAAAACCAATAGACTATGGAAGGCCAGGGGCTATAGAATAACAGGCATAATAATTACCTTCGTTTATTCCTGTTGTTCCCTTGAAGATACATCATCTCTTAATTCTTCTCTTAACTAGACTATTTGAATTCTTCTCCCCTTAGTATCTTCTCTTGTGTAGATAGTTTGGAAAACACTATATTGGGAGTGCGGAGGGAAGAAGAAAACCCACTCTGTTGGGAGTAGAGGCATAACACTAGATTTTAAATTGATATAAGTGATTATGAGACTGTAAGGGATATTCTCTTGGCGGAATTGCCACATAGTGTTGAATATTTTATTAGCAAAGGAAATTAACTAGGCAGTGACTTCAACAGATTTTGGAGCAAGGCAGTGTTTTGTAACCTACCATACAAATAATTAGAAATATTTAAAAAGGGTCACTTTCAGCATATTAGATCTTGTGGCTCCCACTGTTGTACTAACATTAAAATTTTCCATCTACCAAGAAAGTGCTGGGATAAAGTTTCTCCCACAATGTATTTTTAACTTGCCATGGGAATTTATCAGTGCATTACCCTATTACAATTCTGGCATCCAGAGATTTTTAAACACCTAGGTAAAATGAGTTGAAGCATGGATCAAAATATTGTAACATTCATTGGGCCAAATTCATCTCTGCTATAAATCCATTGCAAACAATGGAATTAACCACTGGAGCAATTTACTTAGGGATGTGGTAGATTCTCTGAAGTTTTTAAATCAAAATTAGATGTCTCTCTTAAAAATATGCTCTAACTCAACCAGAAGTTATGGGCTTGATGCAGGAACTGCTTTGTGCAGTTCAATGGCTAGTTTTACACAGGAGTTTAGATGAGGTGATCATAAAGATCCCATATGGCCTTCAAATCTATGAACACTGAGAATGACTGTGGCCCCTTTTTTCCAGGTGGTACCTATGCTGTGTTTTAGTTGTCCTGCGTGTAAGGTTATAACTTCTGGTTTGCTAACAAACTCTAAGTCCTCCAAAAACAGAGAATTTCTTTCTCCTTGTAAAGTCACCTTTTATTAGAACTGGTTTGGAATTTTGTGATGAAACATTTTTTTCATCAGAAAAGCCAGATCATTGAATCTGAAGTTTTTCATGAGAACATACCAGTTTCAACAAAAGATGAATTGGGAAATGGTTTCTCAGGTACAGGATGAAATTTCTAGTTCAAACAAGAGAGATTCCCATCACAAAACAGCCAGTAACCCACTGGTTTATGGCACTCACCTGGGTTGTGGGATGCCAGGCTCAAATCTCTGATCTGTCTGATTTAAAGCAGGGAATTGAGCCTGGGTCCCCACATCCCAGGTGGGTGTCCTAACTGCTGGGCTACAACATCAGTCTCTCTCTGGCCCAATAAAACTATTTTTGTATACCAACTGGAGCAGCTCTAACAGGATAGATTGAGAGAGACCCACCCCAGAATAGCCAGTAGCCTGGTGGGATGTGAAAGATGCAGCTAGCTCTCTCTCACTCTCTCTCTTTCATCAAACAACTTTGATAGGTTTTGGTTTTGTCCTGATGTGAAATAGGAAAATTTTCAAAATCTCAAATGCTTATGGAATGGGAAAACCCATTTCCTGCCCAGGTCTACCTTTATTGCTGGGAGTTATGTTCCCAGTGCCCAGTGGAATCCCTTAGTCAGTAAATATTATCTTATAGTTGTGATCCATTTTTATGGTGATAACTAAAAACACTGTAATATTTTTTTAAAAAGCTAACATTATTCACTAAATCAGCAATCTCATCATCTTACATTGTAACTTTTCTTTTCTTTTCCCTCTAATTTTCACCTTCTCACTGTGTTCTAAGATAGGCTGTAAACTTTGGGGGACAGAGACTGGCTTAAATATCTGAAAAGTGCCATGTACCCTTATGGTGCTGTATAAATCATTAATGATAATCATTTTCAGGGTATCCTTTGCATACTCCCCACTTGTAGGGATGTTTGTCCCCCGCAGCTGCAGAAACTTCTGGAACGCAGATCTCTTTGAGGCCACACAAGTGCTCTCTTGCAACACCAAAAGTACAGAGCTTAGGTTATAACAGGTCCATGTAGCTCCAGCTACCTCGATTCCTTCCTTCCAGTGGCTAGGGTAGGAACTTTTTCTGTGCCCAGAGGGGTTTTTTTTTGGTCAGACGTGTACTTTTCACTAAATAATTCTTATTGTAAATATTTTTGAATAGTTGTTAGTTTGTATGTATCTTTTAGGTAATTCTGTACTATTTCTGAATCAGTACAATCTGAGTTCTAGAGGTCAAATTCTGCTCTGTGATTCAGGGGCAACTCCAGACATCGGTACAGAACATTGGAGTTACTAAGTAGAATTTGGCCTTGTATTATAAACTGTTTAGAGTGGATTTACAGCAAACGGTAAGCTTTGTCTTCTGATATCGCATACAATAGCTGTAGCTAAGTCATTTCATTCTTGTTGCTTTGGTTAGCCAAAACAGAGTGCAAGTAGCATCCATAAGAATAATATTGTAAATAAGATCTTGCATGGCAGTGGAACTATTCTAGGTCTGTAAAATGTATATTTTAAGATACAAGCATAATCCTTTTTCTCCAAGAGTCAAATTTTCCTGGCCCAATATCCACAGTTGACATGGGATCCACTGAAACATTTTGCCTCAAGTAATTGCCTTTAATCCAGAGAAATCACTGAGAAAATTTCTGTAACTCCTCCTCGGTAGCATGTTTATATTGTACCCAAGATCCCAAACCTTAAAAACTGTCTGGTTGGTTACAATATATACCTGATAAAACAGCAAGGGGAAATATGTCTATAGCTCCACTTATTCTTATGTGATTTTTTCCCCCCTCTTCTCTCTATAGCCACAACGATCTAACGACCTAATAGTGAGAGAGGTGTTGAGCCTCTGCAACTCCACTTAAGTCAGTGGGAGTTGCGTGGCTATGCCATTTCTTAATATTTAAAAATGCTTCCTAGCCATGTTTCAGCCTTCACATTTATAATCTAATCTGGTTTCTAATGCTGTTAGATAAAAGCCAACTATCAACATTTAGATCTTGGCTAGAAAACAGCTAGAGAAAGGCGGAAATGTCTAACATTTATTCTAACATTTAGTACAATAGCACCTATGCCAGGATTAGTGCACCATTTTACTAGGCACTGTGGAAACTTATAGTAAGACATAGTCCCTGCCCAGAAGAGTTTACAATCCAAACAACAAAAGGGCTAGTTTATATTGCCAAATGGAGCAAAGGGGTTCAAAATGGAAACAGACTTTGGTTATTTTCATTATCTTTATGCAGGAGGGGCAGTGAGAGGTTTTTTAAAAAGTGAAGCGTTTTTGTAAAAAAATAATAATTTACAATTGAACAAGCAATTCAAATGTCTGAAATTCTTGATTGTACCATTTACAGCATAAATAGCCAAAAATAGAGGTTTTTCTCTGAGAATTTAGCAAAGTATTATTTTATAGCTATTAGTTGCAGAGCTTAGAGCATTCCTGGGGTACAAGGTAATTGAAGGGATAAAGGAAAGACTGCAGATAAAGATTCTTGATTTATGTTTCTGTTGTCATCACTGAGGGCATCTTTACACAGGATAATTAATCCTGTCTAAAATAATGTGTGATTTTTAAACCAATATAGTTATACTGCTGTTACATTGGTGGGGACACTCTTATTCCAGTATAAGAGGGCCTTTTTTTTGGTTTAGCTTATGTCACTTGGGAAGGGATTTAAGCTAAACCAAAAAAAAAAAAAAAAAAAAGCCACTTTTATATTAGAATAAGTGTGTCTACCTGGGGATTTATACTTGTATAACTATATCAGTTTAACTACACCAATATAAACTGGTAAAACTTTCCTGTGTAGACAAGCCCCAAGTGGCAAACTTTTCAGACTAGAGCTAAAAGATCTCTACTGCTTGAACTGAAGGGGAATTCTTGTAGCTACCAATACTGGGATATCCTTTATTCTTGAATCTGCCAGCTACTCGAGAGCAGTGTTGTTGTTAAACCTGAACCCTTTCAGGTGCTTGTTGCATACAAATGAAAAGACACATTCTCTCCCCCAAAATGTTTATAATCTAGAGCTGGCCATTTTTCTCCCTGTGAAAAATTTTGAACAGAAACTTTTTATTTGAAATTTTTCATTTGAAATGTGTCCGAAAAATTTTCCGGGAAAAAGGCAGTAAAATTGTATGGTAGTAGAACTAAACAGGTGTGTGAGTGTTTGTAGGGTCATGGTCTAAATATGAAAAGACTCAAGAAGAGGACAGGAAAAGGAGAACAGGTGTTACAGAATTACGGTCATATGACTAATGATGGGTTGTCATATTGGTACAGAAACACACACACGGGTTTTTTTGTTTGTTTTTTGAATGTACTATAATTTGTAGTAATTTTTTGTCACTTTGACACGCACAGCCACAGTACCTGCCATACTCCCCAATCCTCCAGTTAGACAAATCTCAAATTTCTCCCGAGATTTCATATGGCTAATCTCAATAAGTACAAAGTTTATGTGTAGTCTTTTATTTTATCCACTGTATGTCATGTATTTTATATTTACAGATGAAGTTGGTGGCGGCTCCTGTATTTTGCTGATCCTGTTGTGCATAGCAACTGTTTTCCTTAGTGTTGGAGGAACTGCCCTGTACTGCACCTTTGGTGACATGGAATCCCCTGTATGTACTGACTTTGCAGCCAACATGGACTTTTACTATACCCAGATATTGCAGGGTGTGGAGGAACTTAAACACTGGGTAGCCTTCACATAGTTGAAATGAGCAGGGACAACACACTGACAGCTTACCAATGATTACCAGAGAGGTTAAAAAAAAAATGGTGATTTCAAGTTTTCTGTAATATGTGCCACCTTCAGGTGAGGTACAGCTGATGGCATAAACCTAACCTTTAGATACCAGTTGAGAAGAACTGTCTACTCTAGTAATCAGGTGGGGAGAAATCAAGTTTGGAGCGGGAGAATAATAAGCAAAATGTCATTGCCTTCACCTTCTGAAACCAAGCGAACAGCCATTCAACATCTTGGGAAGTGAAGAATATAGAAAACTGATTAGCCTCTACACAGTCTCCCATTGCCACACATTCTAAGCAATCTTTGCAATCTTAATGAAAGGACAATTTTGATTTACAGCTGTTTGCACAAAAGGGTTGCCTCCAGCTATCATGCAATAAGTCTGTGTTTTATGAAAATGTTTCCTTATTTTTTTTTAAGTCTTAATGTATCTTTTCATTTTAAATGTCCTGGTGAGCTGTTTAATTATGGGTGGAGTGAGGAGAATGCATTGGCATTTGCAGTGCCCTCATACTAAGTTAGTTAAATGGATTGGCCTTATGTCTTTGTGTGTGACAGTTGTCATGAGTGGGTTAAATCTGAAGGCAGATTTGCCAAATTCTCTGGAATTTTATTCCCAAAATTGGGTGGACAGTGTTGGAAATTTGTGGGATATTTTAAAAAGAAAATTCACTCCCAGCACACAATACTAAGTGTAGGAATTTTTTCTTACTAATAATAGTAAAGCCGCTTGGGCCAATGAAAGGGAATGGGACTAGGAGTCAGGATACTTGGGTTCTCTTTCTAGCTTTACTACTTGCTTGCAGTGACTTCTCTGCCTCGGTTTCCCCCTCTGTAAAATGGAGATAATTATCTTTGTCCTCCTCTGTAAAATGCTTTAAAATCTACAGATCGAGAATGGTATAGAACTGTCTGGTGTTGTTATTTATAAGTGCAAAATGTCCTGAGGTTTTGTTCAACCTGGCATATAGCCAAGACCAGCTGGAAAGTTCAGAGCCAAACTTTTCCAAATTTCCACCTCTGAGCTTTACTGAGTCATTTTGAATAAAATTGACTCTATTACACCAAGTCTTGTTCTCAGGGGAAAATCCTCTCCATCTCTGTGACATTTTATTTCACCCTGAGATCTTTCAGCTCCCTCATATATTCCTATCACTCTTTTTTCATGGAGATCTACTCCTCCTAGATTTTTCTCTTCTTTTCCTGTCCAGATCCCATGTTGAGGGGAAAAAACAAATAACCAAAAATATTTTGAGAATATATAGATATTTTCATTTTTAAAACTTGCAGTATTATTTATATGGGAGATCCCTTCATATTAATTCATCACCCAAACCACAGTATATAAACATATGAGCTGAAAGTTTCCACTAAAACCATCACCAGTGAAATAGTTTAAAATTGTGATATTTTTGTCCATTAGGGTTCATTTTGAACACATGAGGGAGATGAACAGCGCAATTCATACCTCTCCATATTAATTTTTAGTCTCCTTCTGTGTGCAGACTTGGGAAGGCAGAATTGTGATAATTTACATTTAAAAAGATAATTCTGCAATGAGGGCTTGCAACATAATTAAAAAAAAATAACATTTTAAATTCCCATGTTTTAGATGTTTCCACTGTGTTTTATGGAAGACCCCCTAGTGTTGCACTGTATCATATGTACCAGTCAGGAGAAAATATCTGAACTCAGGGCCAGATCCTTAGGTGCTTTACACACCTTCAGAAGGGCCAAAAGGGGATACTGTTCAGAGATACAAGAGTCTTGGAGAACCCATTCAGTAGGATTCCACAGGTAACATTGTCAAAAATACCTAAATCCCATTTTCAAATGTGATTTAGGCACTTGGGATTTGATCCTGTGCTCATCAAAGTCAATGACAAATTTCCCGTTGACTTCAATGGAAAGGAGCAGGCTTTTGGAGTCTCATAGACTCATAGACTTTAAGGTCAGAAGGGACCATTATGATCATCTGGTCTGACCCCCTGCATGCTGCAGGCCACAAAACCGTCCCTACCCCTTCCCTGGACTCTGCTGTTGAAGTCCCCAATCCTGTTTTAGGTGGCTTCAATCGGCAGAAACCCTCCTGCTAGAGATCCCTGCCCCATGCTGCGGAGGAAGGCGAAAAACCTCCAGGGGCTCAGCCAATCTGCCCTGGAGGAAAATTCCTTCCCGACCCCAAATATGGCGATCAGTAAGACCCCGAGCATATAGGCAAGAGTCTCCAGCCTGACCCCTGTCAGCCATTGTACAATTTACCTACCATTGCTTGGTTTTCCTCGACTACTATGTTTTACCATTAAACCATTCCCTCCATAAATTTATCTAACTTAATCTTAAAACCAGACAGGTCCGTCGCCCCCACCGTTTCCCTCGGAAAGCCGTTCCAATATTTCACCCCTCTGACGGTCAGAAACCTTCGTCTAATTTCAAGCCTGAACTTCCCCACGGCCAGTTTATATCCATTCGTTCTCGTATCCACATTAGTACTTAGCTGGAATAATTCTTCTCCCTCCCTCGTATTAATCCCTCTAATATATTTAAAGATAGCAATCATATCCCCCCTCAGCCTTCGCTTTGTCAGACTAAACAACCCAAGCTCCTCTAGTCTCTTTTCATACGACAGGTTTTCCATTCCTCTGATCATCCTAGTGGCCCTTCTCTGCACCCGTTCCAGTTTGAGTTCATCTTTTTTAAACATGGGAGACCAGAACTGCACACAGTACTCCAAATGAGGTCTCACTAGCGCCTTGTACAATGGAAGCAGGACCTCCTTATCCCTACTAGATATACCTCGCCTAATGCATCCCAAGACAGCATTGGCTTTTTTCACCGCCACGTCGCATTGTCGACTCATAGTCATCCTGCGGTCTACGAGGACCCCTAGGTCCTTCTCCTCTTCCGTTACTTCTAACCAATGTGTCCCCATCTTGTAACTAAAATTTTTGTTAGTCATCCCCAAATGCATCACCTTACACTTTTTACTATTAAATTTCATCCTATTTCTGATACTCCAATTCACAAGCTCATTCAAGTCTCCCTGCAGGATATCCCTATCCTCCTCCGAATTTACAACGCCTCCCACCTTCGTATCATCCGCAAACTTTATCAGCCCACTCCTGCAATCGGTTCCGAGGTCAGTTATAAATAGATTAAATAAAATGGGTCCCAAAACCGAACCTTGAGGCACTCCACTAGTAACCTCCCTCCAACCTGACAGTTCACCCTTTAATACGACCCGCTGCATTCTCCCCATTAACCAATTCCTTATCCACCTCTGGATTTTCATATCGATCCCCATGTTTTTCAGTTTAACCAATAATTCCTCATGGGGTACAGTATCAAACGCTTTACTGAAATCCAGGTATATCAGGTCCACCGCATTTCCCTTATCTAATAAATCCGTTACTTTCTCAAAGAAGGAGATCAGATTCGTTTGGCACGATCTGCCCTTCGTAAAACCATGTTGTAATTTATCGCAATTGCCACTAACCTCCAGGTCCTCAACTAGTTTCTCTTTCAGAATTTTCTCTAACACCTTGCACACTACGGATGTTAAACCAGTCTAGGGCCTGGTCTACACTAACCCCACAATTCGAACTAAGGTACGCAACTTCAGCTACGTGAATAACGTAGCTGAAGTCGACGTACCTTAGTTCGAACTTACCGCGGTCCAGACGCGGCAGGCAGGCTCCCCCGGGGACTCTGCATACTCCTCGCGCCGAGCAGGATTACCGGAGTCAACGGCAAGCACTTCTGGGTTCGATTTATTGTGTCCAAGACGCGATAAATCGAACCCAGAAGTTCGATTGCCTGCCGCCGAACCAGCGCATAAGTATAGACAAGCCCTAGGTCTCACTGAAAGTCAATGGGACTTAGGCTCCAAGCAGGGCCGGCTCCAGGGTTTTTGCCGCTCCAAGCAGCGCAAAAAAAAAAAAAAAAAAAAAGCCACGATTGCGATCTGCGGCGGCAATTCGGTGGAAGGTCCTTCGCTCCGAGCGGGAGTGAGGGACCGTCCGCCCAATTGCCGCGGAATAGCTGGAGGTGCCGCCCCTCGCCGGAGTGACTGCCCCATGAACCTGCTTGGCAAGCTGGTGCCTGGAGACGGCCCTGGTTCAAAATGCCTAAGTTGCTTTTGAAAACAGGATTTGGGCATTTCAGACACTTGATGCGTTAGAAAATTTTACTCTAAATGACATTATGCAATACAGGGATCACCCAGGAGTGGCACCAGGGTTTTTGCCGCCCTAGACGGCAGCGCTCCTCCTCTGAGCATTCGGCGGCGGGGGGTACTTCTGTTCCGCAACTTTGGGGCACTTCGGCGGCGGGTCCCGGAGTGAGTGAAGGACCCGCCACCGAATTTCCGCTGAAGACCCGGAGCGGAAGGACCCCCCGCCACCCCCCAAATCCTGCTGCCCTAGGAGACCGTCTGCCCTCATTGCAGAATTATATTTTTAAATGTAAATTATCACTAGGGTCGCCTAGTGGAAGCACCGGTCCTGGGATCGCTACAACAGAGGTGGCTGAAATCCTGGCTCCACTTAAGTCAATGGCAGGATTTCACCCTCGGTACGAACTCCCCATGGGATGGGGATATGTACGGGGCATCGTCTGAGGACCTGTGTTATTATAACATGGCGTAAGTGGAGAGCAGCCATCTGTAGCTGCTCATGCTATCTTTATTTGACAGTAACTGGAAGTGACCCAGCTGTGCAGGTGCCCCAGGTCACATGGGTTGCAGTCACAGATGAGGATTCCCTCATAGTTCCTTCAGGCAAAGCACTTTTTACTCTGGCTTTGCTCCCAGGACTGAGGTGTGAGTCACTAAATATGCCTTGTTGTTTTTCAATCTGTGCAGAAACAAATTTACTTTTAAATTGTAATAATGAATTATTTTAAATTAACTGCTGTTTTTAGCTGGTACACGGTGCTTCATATATGTAGGGAAGAGAGCCACTGACAAGATAGCAAAAGGCAAAGTTGGATCGTAGGGCCCTTTGCCCTAGCCTTGGCCAGAATATGGCAGCTGCTTCTGCTAATGCCGTAATGGACTAGCCAGTGGAGGAGTCCTGAGGTGAGTGTTAGTATGAAATGATTCCTCTTCCGTCTCAGGATACAGTATGCTTGGGGGCTCCAATTCACTCCACCCAATATTTTAAATGCTTACTAGGGTTGTATGATGGAGTATGTCCAGATTAGGCATTTACTGTATAAAGTAACATGAAGTGAAATCATCAAGATATCACTCAGAATTAGAACATGATCATGCTTTCTTGCATTTGCAGGTGGATTGTCCCTCTAGTAAGTTTGACTATTCCTAATGTACTCTCATGCTTAAGTGTTTGTTTTTAAGTGAAAGTTGAAATCGCTATTTTCAAGAAAAAATTGCATGTGTGGATTTTGTTTTTAAGTACCTCATCTCTGAGGCTCAGTTGACTTACACCTTAGGAAGCCTCATTTGCAGCTTTATATTATAACTAGCAATTTAAAATGTCTAGATTAATGCAAAACTTTTGCTTTCTAAATGAAATATGAGAATAATTTCTTTTTTTCCCCAAGAAGGGCCTTCTGTTTTATGGTATTGTAATGCTGGGTTAATCTAAAAAGAGAAAGGAAAAGTCACTTTTATATCCTGAAGTGTTACTGGCTGGGTCAGTACATCACTTTATGTCTGGGTTTATTTATTTAATTCCAATTGATTTTAAAGAAATTCTCGTATTTTCCTGTTTGTTTTGTTTGTTTTTTGTGTTTTTGTAAACTGCTGATGGAGTGTTGATAAGCATGCATTCAGTTGTTACAGTGCTGCATTTATAATTACTGTGCAGTTAGCGTGTTTTTGAGTTTGTGTAACTTTGCATTCACTGTTTAAGCATATTAAGTTTATATTTAAAGCACCAACTATTAATTTCAACTCTTAAAAAAACCAATAACCTGGTTTAAATGTCTGTGCACCCAGTCACCAAAAACTTCAAGAGTTATAGCTAAAAATATTTATTTAAAAGTATATCAGATACAGAGATCAAAGATCCTTATACTTTAGGTTCATATTATTACAAAACTATTTTAAAGCTGTTCTATTGTAAATTTTAAAGAGATAAAAGACAAGGTAATTTTAAAAAGCAGCTCACTTTGCACTTGCTGGCCCAGACCCTGCACTGTGGCCTGGATGCTTTGTGCTGCATTGCCAGTGCAAAGCCACTCCAGAGTTCGCATAACTGGCCACAGGAGGATCCCCAAGGGTAGGGCGATCCTTCAGGGACATAGAGCCAGTGTAATTGCCCCTACACTTTCCCTCTCTCTGCCCTGTTGTTTGTGCAAAGAGTGTGGCTGGAAACTATGACCAGACAGTCCCTAGCTGGTGTAATTTAGAGTAGTTTTCCAGCTGCTCCAATTTATGCCAAGGTACCAGACCAGCACAGAAGCAGCCTGGGATTGGAGGGAGTGCAAAGGTGACCTTTGCACACACTGTCGTCATCCTGTGTTGTGTGCATGCCACTCAGCTGTAGCCCAGCATCTGAGCCTGGACTGAACCTTATTCAGATTCCTTTGTAAAATGCACATGATACTAATTCTTGTTTTACATGACAATTCTATTAGCAGAAATAGCTCACATGGTCTATGGTGCATTATCAAATGCTTGGTTAAGAACATAGCAAAAGTACCTATACTTGGAGGTCAAAACAATTTGTGGGTAAGGCCAGCTGGGTGGCCTTCCTGCACATTATCTTCTATTTCGATTGTTACACACCATCTGTCTCCGTTGGAGTGGTTAGGGTCCTGCAGTCACGTAAATCCAAACTAAAGGGAAACCGTCAATTCAGGAAATTACTCTTCTGTCTGAAATTTTGTAGCTAGTAACAAGCAACGACTGAGATTACTGTAACAGAAAGAAATGGTGGGGGGGGAAGTGTTTGTATACTTTGTGCATATGATAGCCAATTTCAGTTAGTCCTCCCTGCGTTGTTTGTAGGCATGTTCTGCATAGCAACAGGGGAGAGACAAAATAGGATTATGCAATGGTAAATCCATAACAACTGGCAGGGGGATTCAGGGGCTAGTGTGGTATTCAAAACTACTTGAATCTCCTTTCTTAAAATATGACTAGATTTCAACTTGACAGTGTCCCTATAAGGAAAAATTGCGTGATCATTCCTCTGAAGGCATTGCCAGCAGCTTCTCCATTTCACCTTTCTCAGTAAGTGTGTTTGAAGTCTTGTAAATACCTTCGCTCTTTTGCTTTGATGCCTGGAAGAAGGATGTGTAATCTCGACAGCCTACAGTGGGAAAGAGAAGGCTACTACAAAATAGAGGAAACTTGTTAGTGAAGCTCTGTGAGCAAAGGACAAGCTTGAAATCTCAACAAGTCAAATTAGGTTGAAATTTGGATTTCTTGCAAGACTGCACTCAATGACTAACAGGGCTGCTATGTTTCATATGAAAACATTGTTGCCTAATTCTGTTAACCAAGACTATTTGAAGGCACTAGCTACCATCTATAACAAATCTAACAGGAGCCTCCTTTGGCAAAGGAAGGCAATAACTGTATTTGAGACCATCAGCCAAGCTTGTAAATTAAATACTGTAGCAAAAAAATAAATAAATAAATAAAAAGTGTCCCAGAGAAAACATCTGAACCTTTTGGGTGCTGTGATTTGTAAAGATATAAAAAGAGGGATTGGCTATGGAATGAAAGGAAATAGGAAATATTTCCACTGAGAGTGTCAGGAACTATCCTAAACCAGGCCTGTGGATCGAGAGTTGTTTGTTGTTTTTTGAGGGTTTTTTATGAATCCAAGAACACTTGTTTTGTAGATTTCATAATGGTAGCCGTGTTAGTCTGTATCAGTAAAAACAACCAGGAGTCCTTGTGGCACCTTAGAGACTAACAAATTTATTTGGGCATAAGCTTTCGTAGGCTAAAACCCACTTTATCACATGCATGAAGTGGAAAATACAGTAGCAGGTATGTATATATATATATACACTGTGTATATATACTTGTTTTGTAAATACCTTTACTGCATTTGTGTCACTCACGTTGAGTTTTTCCTCCTTTCTGGCAATTTACTAAATCCTTTGACTCTGTTTGCTAAATGAAAAGCCATGCTTCTAGACTAAACTAGGTTGGTTTTCAGCATCATAATTTAATTTTAATCCATCATTCTAAAATCAAATTGGCAGGTTGTAACTTTCCAATGTTCTAATGACAGACCAGGGCCCCATCTTGCTCTTCTTGAACTGAATGTAAACGAAAAACAAAAACAAAAATCTCTAATGACTTCAATAGGAGCAGAATGCAGTATTGCCAACCCCCGGTGCTCAAAAAATCATGAGTCAGACTTGAAAAGTTTGTGAGATTGGTTCAAAAATAATGAGATTTTAAAAACTTTAAAAGGTGGGGGCTCATTTTATCTGCCTCTGATTGTTGAGCCTTTAGGATTTGTGTTTTCAAGTTTTTCTTCACAACTTTGAAGGCTGAAAACTAACTAAGTGGAGAGTCTTATGTAATCGCATGAATCCTGGATCTGGGGCTTTAAGAAAACACCAAATATCACCAGATTGACAGTTAAGTCACCAGAGTTGGCAACAGTCCTACATATGTTTTGTTCATTTGTAAGCATTTTTTGCTATTTTAAACACTTTTCAAACAGACAATGACTAGATGGTTCCAGGATAGGGAATAATGACCTTTCACCATTGGATCAGTGTCTGAATCTAACCAAAGAGCATTGATAATTGTGGGGAACTGGCAAACTTGCAGAACTGGTAAGTGATCTTTTGTCCAAAGGTGAATACTGAATCTACGTCTTAGGCACAGTCTCTGCACACACAAGTTGCACTTATTTAACTGGGGGGGGAGGTCACACTTTGTTCCTTGCTCATTGCACATGCCAGGGTCTCTTTGCATGGCTCCATTCTTCCCTACAAGCTACCTTTATACCACTCTCCCATCCCCATGGGCAGGGAGTATAAAAGGCCAGGGGAGGTTAAGCCTCCCCAAACAAGGAGGGGGCAAAGATGTGTGGGTGGAGGGGAGCCTCGGGGGAGGGGTGAAGAGGCACGAGTGGCGGGTGGGCCACAATCCTAAAAAAAAAAAATTATTTGAATTACCACATACCAATTTCTCCTTTTTGTGCACATTTATTTTACGCCTTAATAGGCTTTAACGTAAGTATTTTTGGACACTATATATCAAAATAAATGCCAAAGGAAGCCTAACCTTCAATTTTAACATCCTTTTTAAACATCTCAAGTTTTTAGACATTGCATCGAAAAGAAATACAACAAATAAGCCATTATTATCATTTGTCTTTCATTTTACTAAATTTGAAGATCCTGCTCATCCTTACCTGGATTATTGTTGAATACGAGCCAATGTTCACTTGGCTTTCCTTTTTGCAACACTTAAAGAAAAAACAAATGTTTTTCGTTTAGTAGCCGTGGAGAAAATGAAAAACGTGCCAAGGGTGTGATTGCTACAGAATATAGTTGCTTTATGTCAAGGGAGATATTAGTCAGCTTCAATTGAAGGTCTAGTTTTGCATTGAGGTTTGTCCTGGATTTGGTTTTTAATGGTGATCAGGGCAGAAAAACCAGCTTCACAAAGGTACATAATGCTGAGGGCATCCAGAATGTCAAGAGCTCTGTCTGATATCACACCTCTCTCCTTTTCGACTAAAAGTCACTGAATTCAAGCTTGAGCCACCATCAGATGACAGTTCAGTCAACTTTTCCTTGTCCTTTGCCAAGAAGCAATCTGGCAGGGTGTCTTCTATTGAAAAGGGGTCCCTGATCCAATTCTCATTTGTTACACTGTCTGGAAAGTACTCATTAAACTTGGTGACCAAATTCAGGCACTGTTCTTTCATGTCAGCAATGAGGTCAGAATGAATTTTCAATATGGAAAATTTTCCAAGTTTGGGAGTGATTGGCAATTTCTCTTTTCTTTTTCTTGTGCTATAAACTGCAGTTTCTTTATCGTTGCCTTTGTGTTAAAAGGCGTAGTTTTCAGCCCTGTAACTCCATTTCATGGAGATGTGTGAACAAGTCAGCTAGATAAGCTAGTCTTGACAGGCTTAATTCATCCACAAAGCAATCAGCACACTCAAAATTAATTAAGGAAAAAACGTACTTCAGAATGGAGTTCAGAGACCTGACATCTTACCACGCGATAGCAGTTTTGTATGGAGAAGGTGTTGGTGTTCACTTCTTGTTTCAATGCACGAAACAAGTGTAAGTTCAGTGCTTGTGCTCTAATAAAATTAAACACCTTTACAGCCTGATGGAGAACGACTTTCAGATAAACAGGCATTCATAGGTGCTGTAACTAGGGTTGCTGGGGATGCTCCTGCACCCCCTGACTTGAAGTGGTTTCCATTATAAACAGGGCTTACAGTTTGGTTCAGTGGCTCTTAGCTCCTGTACCCCTGCAGGCATTTGCTGACAACTAGTGCCTCATGATTATGCACTGAGTCAACTTAGCATAAAGAGCCACTATTTTAATTTTTGCCAAAACACCACCGAATTTCCTGATCATTGCACTGCTTTACATTCTTCATCACTCAAAGTAAATCCAAATGAAGAGTTGAGATCATACCGTCTAACAATCTTGCACTGTTTATTACTTGTAGCAGGAAGTCTACCAGCAGTGCCTGGACTGATGCAATCTGCATGCATAGAGAAATAGGAAGTCTGAGAATGTGAGAAAAACAGAAAAGGGTTTGGAACTAATGCCCATGAGCTACTTGCATTCAGTGTAATGGACAGTGAATTCACAGAATAAAAGTTCTGAAAAATTAAGGGATCTACACAGTAAAGGCCAGAGGAAGAAAGTAACAAAATCTGTCCATGTGGAAAATAGCAGCATTGTTCTGAAGAACCCCATAAATACGTATGAACTATAGCTGGCCTGAAAAAGAAGAATGCAAGCAGAAAATGGCCAATGTGGCTTCCTAATGACTGTCTCAAAGATCTGAGGTTTTAAAAATAAAACAATAAATGAAAAGAGGAGAGACAGATATACAAGAATGCATATGGAAAAAGTAAGGTCTGAATTAATGCTAGCCAAGAGGGCAGAAGGGAATAATAAAGAACTTTCATTAGGGCCTGTCTGGAAATAGTAGACGGACATAAAAAAGTTTGGGTTTTTTTTCTATTTGTTTTCATTTTCTGTCCAGTCCCCTACAGCTGACTGGCAAATTGCCACTGAAAATTATTTGATGAACACTCAGATGCTTTTCAACAGTAAGTGTCATTTTAAAAAAAAAATCACATTTTCCAACCAGCTCTAGCTTTTATAGAAATATAACAGGGAGAAAGAAAAACTAGAGAAAGTAGTTCAGTAAATAAGGAAGTGTGTGTGTGTGTGTGTGTGTGTGTGTGTGTGTGTGTGTGTGTGTGTAGATATGACATGACATTTACATTACTTGCCGAAGGCACACAGCAAACCGGAGGCAGAGCCTGGAATAAAACCCATTAATCCTGTGTCCTGTTCCACAATTCTAGATCATACCTTTTCCAGGACTGGGCATGAGTCCACCGATAAGGGACGGTGAAAGGACAACTTGTAGTTGCTGCAACATCCTTAGATACAATTGTATGTGGTACACTTTTTATATTTAGTTAACCTCTGTGTGACCTTGAAAGAAATTTAATATGGTAAGGGAATTTCTTTTCCAGCCTATGGCACTAAATCTCAATGCCATTCTTACTTGTTTAATAAATAATGTAGTGAGCATATCCATAGCAACTGATGCTGTTTATGTATATTAAAACAAATTGCATTAGCAAGCCACATGGGGATCCTGCCATCAGGGAGTTGTGGGGCTAGTTTTTATATTCATTTTATAGTTCACTATCTGGCCCTTACTATTTTTGTCCTATCAGTTGGGGGAAAGTACAAATAATAAATAGAGAAGGCTCTATTGAGAAATCAAAAGCATTTTTGACCCACAGTCTTCATCTCACAGCTCCATCAATCTGGGTGGAATCCTCTACATGTTCGAAGAGGGAGAATTCATTAGTGCAAAAATGAAACGAGGAAATAATTAATGTTGTTCCATCTTCCACTAGACTCCCTCTCCCAGCAAAAGTTAAGTTCTCCTGAAGCACTGAAACATTTTGACCATAAAATAAATGTCATTGTCAGTGTCTAGCTACATGAACTGCACAACTATTTCAAATGTATTCTCAGTGCCTCAAATGTGCTTTTAACACCCTCATTTCATTTTTTTTATTGTTGAAAGCTCTCTGTAAATTGAAAGCCAGGAGAAATTTAAAGCAACAGTAAACTATTATTTTATAAGTCTGACATGCACTTCCTCATCTCTGAGCCAATTTGCTGGTGAATAATGGCCTTGTGGCATACCTACAATGTCAAAATAAGACAGCCATTAGCAATAAATGACTCCTCCATGATAGAGCAACACCATTACGAAGAGCCACCCATATCAACTAATGAAGTAAAATGAGGAAACTTTTTATTTACTGTGAACTGGTTGATCGGTGTCGCTCAGAAGAGGCCACTTGCAGCCCACCAACTCTACTGGCAGGTGTGGCACATTGCTCATCTCTGCACCGGAACATTTCACAGCTATTCTTCCACAGAGCGGCCAAAGATGCAAACATTCTTTTCCACTTACTCCTTTTATTGCTATATGTAGAGCTGAGCAGAAGGTGATGAGCCCATCACAAACCAGACAAAATATGTAAAGGCCTTTATGGTTTGGTCAGGGGAATCTTATTTAGCCTCTCTTTTCATGCATTACCCTTATACTAGAGATTGGCTGGGATGTTCCAGCTGAGAGTCCTTAGATTTGTACGTCTGGGGAAGAGACTTCTCGGTGCAGGGCCCTTTGCTCCACTTTACAAATGTAGTCGTTGTGTCTCACAAGCAAGATATTCTCCTAGCAGGAGGACAAACAGCCTCCTCCAGGACCAACCCCAATATTACTGTGTTGATGGGCCAACACAGGACAAATGTGCCTTAAGCAGCCATTCCCCTCCTGTCCAAAATCCTCACGTGACACTTCTGTGATGAGCTGTTCTAAGGAGTGAATTGTGAATACTAAATTGTATTATACTGTTCAGTCATGAGGTGGCTCTGTGTAAAATACCTTATTTAAACTAAACTCACCAACACCTGGCAGAGCATTAAAGAATATGATGAACACATCTATGTATAAACAAGCTCTGTAGCCAATCCATATCTGGTACAGAAGCACATGACATAGTGTTAGGAGTAAACTAAGAACAGAAACAGAAGCAAAACAGCACAGGTTACAGACAGAAGGAACACCACAACAAAGGTGGCAGGATCTCATCAATATGTCACTCTTCAGTGCTCCAGAGAACTTCAGCTTTGACAAACTTTCACAATGGGCAGACTAAAAGAAGTATTTAGCAAGATTTTGAATTTACAAACAAATTCTACAAAGAAACTAGAGATACACAGGTATATTCTTTATGCTGTGGGGAAGCAAGCGGAGCATATCTTTAAATCCTTTGACTTTACTGAAGACAGTCACAAAGAAGACTATTAAAGGGTTCTGGCTATGTTTGCTGCATACTTTCTACCTTAGAGAAATGTGATTTTATGAAAGAGCGTGTTTTCACCAGAGAATTCAAGAATTGGGGAAATGTTTAATGTTTTATAAGAGCTCTGCATACATTGACTGAAAACTGATTTTGGGAATGCACAACATGAAAATATCAGACAGAGGCTGGTTATTGGGTTAACAGATTAAACATTTTTCAGAGCAACTGAAAAGAGATTTAATCCTAGCTACAGCTATACAGAAAGCAAAGCAGTCTGAACTGGTGAGAGAGCAAAACAAAGAGCAACTTGCAAAACTTGAAAAACAAGTAGCTATCTTAGAAGTTGTTAACAGATGCAGCATATGTGCTAAAAGACCTCGGAGGCAAGGAGAGAGAACTCCCAGGCTAAGGGGACAAATTCCACCCTCCATGCACAAGGTGCGGGGAAAAGTCCCAAAAGTCCAGCCAGAGGCACATGGTGTAATAAATGCATGAACTGTAGGCATTTTGCAGCTGTTTGCTACACCGAAGCAGTCAGGGAGTTGATTTATATTACAGACAATCAAGATCTGTTGTTTCTGGGATCTATGACTTGTGATGACATTGACATAGAGCCTTCCTGGGCAGTGAAACTGAATATTCATGGCAAGACTATTTATAGGGTTACCATATTTAAAAATTAAAAAAAGAGGACACTCCACGGGACCCTGGCCCCTTCCCCGGCCCTTCCCCAGCCCCAACTCCGCCCCTTCTCCAAAGTTCCTGCCCCCTCCCCTGACCGCCCCGCGTTCCCCTTCCTCCCTCCCAGCCACATGAAACAGCTGCCCAAGCGCTACCGGCTTCACGGTTTGCCGGGCAGCCCCCAGACCTCCGGATGCTTCCCCAGCGCAGCCGGAGCCCGGGAGGGGAAGCGCCCGGCCGGGGGCGCAGGGTCTGGGGGCTGCCCGGCAAACCGTGAAGCCAGTAGTGCTCGGGCAGCTCGGCTCTTCAGCTGCACAGAGCTGAGGTGTCTGAGGGGAGCAGCAGCAGCCGCCGCCGCGGGGGAATCCGCCTGCAGCTCACAGCCTGCCGGAGCCGCTCTAAGGTAAGCAGGGGACTAGTATTTTCCCGGACATGTTCGGCTTTTTGGCAATTCTCCCCAGATGGGGATTTAAGGACCAAAAAGCCGGACATGTCCGGGAAAATCCGGACATATGGTAACCCTACTATTTACTTTAAAATTGACTCAGGAGCTGATGTCACCCTCATCTCAGGAGGGACTTACAATCACCTTCAACCCCTTCCAGAGCTGAAGTCATCTGACAGCTCTGACTAGCCCTGGAGGTATTCTGAACTGCATGAGCCAGTTCACTACAGAAACAACTTACAAAGACACAAGCTTCAGAGGGGATGTGATCAAAGACCAGCAATCTTCTCAGTTGCAGTGTGGCAGCCATGAATGGCCTACTACAGGGCCAGTTTTAGGGAAAATGGTGCCCTGGGCGAACTTGTATTTTGGTAGGCCTGGTGCTCCCTTCCCCCCCCCCCCATTGCCTCTGGCCCCTATGGGCTCCTAAGGTTACCCTAACCCCCTGCACTGTCTTCTGCACCCCTAATCCCTGCACCCACTCCATCCCTAACCCCTGCATCCCCCTCCTGTGCCCACATGGGGAAACTGACCTGGACGCATGGAGCAGCTGGCATTACTGCTCCTCTGTGTACCCCTAGGGGACTATGGGGGGGGGAGGGGAGCAAGAAACAACTTCAGGTCACTTTCCCCATCTGGGCTGCGTAAGGAGAGGGCATGCGAGCAGCAGCTCCTGATGCCTCACAGCACAGCCCAGGTGGGGAAAGTGACCTGGATGCAGGGAGCCCTGGTGTTGTGGGGACTGCGTGAGGGAGACTGTGTGTTGGTGGAATGTGTGAGTGTGTGTGTGCTGGGGAGTGTGTGTGTGTCTCGCGGGAGTGTGTGTCAGACTCTGCGTGTGAGAGCATGTGTGTGTGTGTTGAGGGGAGTGTGTGTGCGCGCCTGAGTGAGTGTGTCACCTCACTGTCTCTTTAAGAAAGCGCTCAGGATCAGGAGCTTGAAGTCTTGTTCAGACACAAGCAGCTGCTGGCAGAGACCCAGAGAGGCAGCAGCACAGACAGGTTCCCCCCTGTCCCGCCACCTCGGCTCAGCGGAGACTTGGTACACAGGTGGGGGGAGGAGGACACCCTACCGTCAGGGCCCCCACCCGCTCTGCACAGCAGACAGGATGCTCGCGGTCCTGAGCAGCATGGCTAGGGGAGACTCGGGGGGCAGAAGCAGTGGTGGCTGCAGACAGCAGTGGAACAGGTGGGAAGAAGGGCGCCCCTGCTCTGAAGGAGTCACCTGGCTGGTCGTCCAACTGCCCCCTTGCAGCTCTGGTCCTTCCGCCCTCTGCAGATGCTGTTGCTTGTCTGCCTGGCTGCCTCTGTTAGCCCAGCTGGCTCTCGGCAGGTCAGGTGGGACTCAGATACCAAACCCTGCGCATGGTGCCCTCTTTGGCAGGATTCCCTGGGCTACCGCCCAGGTCGCTGCCTGAGCTACCCGCCCCCATGGCCAGCCCTGGCCTACTGAGAAAGGTGGAAGAACTCAGTGGAAGATTTTATGATATTGGACTTTTGAAAGGAGATCCAGTACAAATCAACTTGAGATGATGCTGAACCATACAGTGTACAAAACACTTCTACTAGAGAGACTTCGGAAGAGACTAGCTTCAGATTTATGCAGGTTCAGAGGACATCATTACCTAGTCATAGTGGACTATTTTTCCAGGTATTTAGATGTACTTGAAAGTCACAGTATGTTGCAACGTTATTGAGAAACAGAAATGTACTTTTGCTCACTTCAGTATTACAGAACAACTAGTGACAGACAGTGGACCACAATTCACTTCAAGAGAACTTTTCATTCCAAATGAGAGATGATTTTGATCCTATTATGAGCAGCCCCGTTAACCACAAGTGAATGGAGAGGGTAAGAGATTGTACAGACAGCCAAGAAAATCTTATAGTACGAAGATCCATTCCTTGCTCTTTAGAGTTACAGATAAACACCGATAATAGTTACTGGATATAGTCCAACAGAACTGATGGGAAGATAATTCAGAACTACTGTTCTGAATTTGGACTGCTAGTGATGCCTTGCTTGGGCAGAAGTCAGAGAATTTCATCTCCGCCCTCTAAAGTCTCCAAGATGCCACCTGCACTATGGGGTTGAATGTCTCCTGGCCACCAGAACCTCTGGAGCAGATAGGTGAGTACAGTGGAGAGCATAGACAAGTTCATCTACCGAGGCTGCAAGACAAGTTCCAACTGTCACAGCAAACCAGATAGCCTTTGGTGAATAGACCTTGCCACGTCCTGCATAAAGTCCATGTCTCACATACAGATACAAAAATGTCTTTGCACTGAGATCTATCAAACTCGTGTATTACCTGTATTGCTTTAGGGATCAGAAACCTGGACCGTCTTAAAGGCAGACTTGGTATGGCTAGAGGCATTTCATGTGCGCTCTCAGTGCCAAATCCTGAGCATAATGTGGATTGACTTTGTGCAAAATCTGGCCTTCCTTCAGTCACTCATTATATTTCAAAAAGGCATTGCACACTCTTCAGCTATTTCACCAGGATGGACAAAAACACCCCAGCACACCGCTCTCAAACTCTCCATCAACATGTAAAGGGGTGGACACCATGACCCTACCTGGCACTGCCCGCGGCACCGCCCTAGAGATACATGGATTTGCAGAACTGAGTCAGATCTGGAAACTTCACTAAACAATGTTTGGTGCAATGCCATCCACTGTGATCACTCTGAATGGTGTGATGGTCACCCACAAGCTATGCAGGTTTGATGATGCTGATAGTGGGGAATTAAAGGCACTCTGCTCATTGAAGGATTGGGCTCTCTCAGATGATGATGATGATACAGAAAGGTTGAAGGGGTTTCAAAGTCTTTCTCGTGTCAAAGCTCAGAGAATGGGGTTTCTCTCTTAATCAGACGTAGAAAAAGATCTCTCTGAGGAGGTAAAGAGGTGCTGTGGTGAGTAATCAAATACAATAGCAGATTTCACAGAGGGCAGTTTAAATATTTTAAACCTTTTTCCTGTGCTTTTCCCTCTAGTAGATGGACTCCACACAGTCAGTGTGCATCTCTGGTTTCACTATTGTCCAGTACCCTAGAACAATGTATTTTTAACAACCATTCTGAACAGATCTGCTTCCCCAAAGGTCCACGTTTTCTGAGCAAGCCACCTATGACTGCTCATTATAGTACCAGCTGTTGTTGTGTTATCATTATTTCTATTGTAGTAGAACAGGGATTAAGGTCCCATTGTACTAAGCACTGTACAAATAACACAAAGACCGTCCCTAACCCAGTAAGTTTGCATCCAAATGATGGTCCCTACCCTGTAGAGGTTAACTTCTAAGTGTCAGACAAGAGACAGCAGGTGGCTATAACAACCTGGGGAGAACAAACTAACAATGAGATGATTATGATCAGCATAATTTATAATGCCATAAAGTCAAATGCTGCCGACCTTACTGTCTCACTAGTCTCAATAGGACCTTTGCCTGAATAAAGGCAAGGGGTTTGATTTTTCACTCCCTACTCAGTCCATTCTCCCATGGCAGATTTGTCTGAATAAGGGCTGCCTGGTTTGCCCCATTTGCATTTTAATTAATTAGCACTACAGAGCCAGTAGAGGGAGAACATGGGTATGAGATGTTGGTTTAACCGGTGTTCTATATATACAATATCAGTTTGGGCTTTTGTTTTCATTTCATGCTGAAGCAATGAGGTTTTTTAAGAGTTATTAGATCATAAAAATATAGATGATCCTCCCTCTCTCAGATTTTAACAGCTTTAATGTAAGTCACATTTTTGGATTAAGCCACACAGGTAGATGACATGAAACTAAATGATGAGGTTAAGACACAGACGCAGCTGTTTTACAGGACTAATGAGCTCAGAAGTGGAATATGACATTTAATTACTGTCATAAGGTGTAAGGTGATGTTCTTCCGTTGAAATAATGCCCAAGTATAGTTTTAAATGGTACTGAATTAGTTACTACAGCAGAGGGAAAAGATCTGGGTGTATCAATAGCTCCAACATCTGAATTCTCCCACTAGTGTGCAGCAACAGTGAAGAAAGTTGATAAGCTACTGGTTTGTGTTAAGAAGGGTATATTATTTATTTCTAAGGATATTGTGCTACCACTTAATAAAGCACTGGTTAGACCCCATTAAAAGTAGTGTCCAGTTTCAGTCACCTTATTGGGAAAGAGTTGTAGTTAAATGGGAGACACTATGGGAAAAGGACAGTTACAATGATACCACATCTAATTCATTTTTTGAAATTGACTAGGTTTCAGGTTAGTAATGTTCCTTTAAACTAACTAGCAGGTCTATAAATTGTATTTGGGTTTTGGTACTTCCCTCTGCAAATGAGGGAGAGGAGAGGTTGGTGCTTACTGGACTACAGTAAGTCAGGAGATAGCAGCAGGACCCAGTCCACTTTACTGCATCTATAACAGCTCCTTTTAATTAGCCTTATGTTATTGTCTATCAGTTAAAAAGAATTGTTGGCCACTTTTGGCCAATCTGGAGTTAAAGTGTGTATACTAAAAACTCTTACAGAATGGTGATTTTACAAGTTTCATTATTTGTTATACTAGTATATATGCATCATTCTTGTGTAACTGAGCATAGAGACAGTAAAAAGGGATTATTAATTTAGACACATTAATTTGACTGAATAATTAACACACACAAGCACCTGAGTCCTGGCTTGAATAGATACATATCCTGAAGGCTTTGAGTTGTTGTAGAGAAACTGACACAAAGTAAAACGCAGGCATGGCCAAACATAATCCAGGGACTTCAACAACGCAGTTATCATCCACCATCATCTGTCTTAAATTGGTATGCCCTGTGGAAACTGCACATCCCAGCATGCAATGTTCTGTCTTGATCTAGGCCATGTGATATCCCATTGTATGCTACATACTGTGGTCTCTATAGGCTGCACTTCTGAAGGCGGCTTCAGTCTGATCCATTTTAGGCAAATTGGCAATACAGCCTCCTCCCTTGCTGAAAGTTTTCGGCATCCTTGGCATAAGGTACAAATTCAGTAGATTTGCTTTTGCTAAGTGACCTTCACATTCTTCTTTTGCAGAAAGTCAGTGGCTCTCTTTGTTGCTAGTTTCTTTTCAAACATTTACAAAAGTTGCAACAGCTAAGTCTGATGGAGTTAGTCACTCGGTGAAGTAGGTCAAAATTATCTCCACATTAGTAGTTAGTTTCATTCTTTTGGATCTATGTGTCCTGTGTTTTTGAGTGGATGTTGCTGGTACTAATTAGAGATCAAAATTTGAACACATGCCACCTCCATTGCAGATGGGAAGAAGGAAATAACCCTAGCAGGTGGATTACCTAGGCTACCCACATATCCCTTACAATTCAATGTCAAGTCTCACAATCTGAATTAATTACCCAAATATGACCGGTTGGGATGGAGTCAAATATTGTTTATCAGCACTTGACACCACTGCTATAAGATGATGGTGTTTGTATGTTTAGGCCTCGGGGAATAGACTGCAAGAAAGGACCTTTTTGAAAAAAATCAAAATAAAAAAGCCTATTAGATGAAAAAGGTAATATGATCTAGGTTTCCCCATGGTAGACCCTTTTTCCTCCCAATTTATGCAAAATTACATTTTTTAAAAAAATGACAATACAACCTTAAGTGGGCAAAGTTTAAAAATCAGAGCCAAGAAGGCACAGTAGTGCAGCAGATGGGGGACTGGAATGGGCATCAGAGCTGGATATTCTCCAGCTCTGATTTGCCACTGACTCTCTGTGCCACCTTGGGAAATCCATTAACCAGAGTTTACCTCCTTTTCCCCATCTGTAATAATAGTGTTCATCCACATTTGTAAAGTGCTTTGATATCTGGATGGAAAGCACTATGTGCAAACTATTCTTACTATTTAAGCACTAAAACTGGAATGAAATTAGGGGATATTACTGAACAACACAACTGCAGACCTCCATAGCATGTTATTGTAAACACTGGATAAAGATAGATTTTACTATCCTCTTAGGGCACTAACTTTCCTACCAAAACACCAGTTATCTACCACAACTCCACTTTCCAGACTAGTAAATGTGTTAAACATAGTGCTGACTTTCTCTTCCGTTAAGATTAATGAGGGTTCTGATTTGTTTACGGTAGTTTCTCAGGCAGACCATCTATCACAAGATTCAGGGGACCTGCGTTCTATTGCCAACTCTAATAGGGCATATTATAATAGCCATATCACTTAACTTCCTTGTGACTTGCGTTCCCCATCTCTAAAATGTGGATAATGATGTTTACCGACCTTTGTAAAGTACATTGAGATCTATGTATTAAGAGTACTGTATAGGTCCTATATGCATATTATTCCAAAGAGTATGCTCATGTTTGGAACTCTTAATACATGTGTTACTAGGCAGTGGGATAAGGCATCTAGTATTTTTCCTGAGTCCCCGACAGAGTAATCCTAAAAGAAAGTCAGCAATTTTCATTTGTCCATTGACATGACATGAAAAATCCACGCAGGCCTCTTAAAACCAACTACCAAGGAACAAATGGGAATCCACACAATGATAAATGAACCCTTCTGGGCAGGCATGACAACTGCCTCTGCCCTCGGGCCCTCTCTTATAATTATTTCCCTGGCTTATGGAAAATATGCGTTCAGGCTGGCCTCAATTCTGTTTCCAGTTATTGCAAAATAAAAGTCAAATAAGAAGCCACAAACCCTTCAGTCCACAGGAAAAAAGCATTAATGGGATCACCACTCCTTTTAACATTCTGAGAAAGTGTTTGTAAAGTAAATTGCTGATGGACTCAAGTTTAGTGTTTAATGTATATTGGTTAAGAAATATGATTCCATCTCTTTGGATTTTCCTTACTATATGGGTATGATTTAGGCCAGGGGTGGGCAAACTACTTCCCAGGGGCTGCATCCAGCCCTTCAGACATTTTAATCTGGCCCTTGAGCTCCCGCCAGGGAGCGGGGTCCAGGGCTTCCCTGCTCCGGTGCTCCAGCTGGGAAGCGGGGTTGGGGGCTTATCCTGCTCCACGTGTACCGTGGCTCCGCATGGCTCCCAGAAGCAGCGGCATGTCCACCCTCTGACTGCACATGCATCCCAAGTGCCTCCCTCGCAGCTCCCACTGGCAGGGCATGGCCATGGGAGCTGCAGGGGTGGAACCTGCGGACGGGGCAGCGCGCAGCACTGCCTGGCCCCACCTCCACGTAGGAGACGGGGGGACATGCTGCTGCTTCCGGGAGCTGCTTGAGGTAAGCGCCGCCCAGAGCCTGCACCCTGACCCTATCCTGCACCCTGACATCCCACCCCAGCCCTGATCCCGCTCCTGCTCTCTGAATCCCTTGGTCCCAGCCCAGAGCACCCTCCTGCACCCCCAACTCCTCATCCCCACCCAAGAGCCTGCACCCCCTGCAGGAACCCACACACACACACCTGCACTCCTGCCCCAGCCCAGAGCCCCTTCCTGCACCCAGAATTCCTCATTTCTGGCCCCACCCCAGCCCCTGTACCCCCAGCCAGAGTCCTCACCCCCTCCTGCACCCCAGCCCCCAGTTTTGTGAGCATTCATGGCCCCCCCCCTACAATTTCCATACCCAGATGTGGCCCTCGGGCCAAAAAGTTTGCCCACCCCTGATTTAGGCATATAGCAAACTTCCCATGTGACCACATTTGAAGGTCAAAACCTCACTTGCATTCCATGGGCGGCCATTTCTAGATATATCTGAATTCACACCCACAAATTGTGTCAATTTGTTCTGAAGGCCAGTTTTCTACCATGCTAGGATTCAGACCCATCAGAAGAGGTCACATAGTTCTATGTATCCTTAACCCTCCGTCCCACCCCAATATTCTGCAGTAAGATTACTGTAAACTTCAGTCTTTTATTGCTATAGAATACAAGTATTGTGGCTCTAATTCTGTTTAAGGACTGAGCTGGAGATGCCAGGATAAGGAGGCTCCTTACTCCTTCTCCCACCACCACTGTGCAGTCATGTAAGAGACTCCTAGAACCTAATCCTCAGTGACCTTCGGCACTTAACTATGCTGTGCCTCTGTTTACCATCTGTAGACTGAGGATGAAAACAACTGTGCCTTCCAGAAGTGTTGTGAGATTTATCTAACGTTTGTAAATTGCTTTGAGATCTTCTGGGGTGAACGACATGAATGATATACAAGTGTAAAATATCTTCATTCTCAGTTTTGACACCAATACAAATTTCCAGCAATGTGATATTTTACCAATAGTAGAATGACCCTTGAAAGCCCTGTAACTTGCTGTTGTAATGTTCTTGTTGTTTCTAAGCCTTGTTATTCCTGATTACATTTACTCTTTTTTAATTCCTAATATTATATTTCAGTGATTGGAATGCTGTAGTCTCATCATCACACAGTCAGCTTTGCATTACAGCTTTTTGAGGTGAGTTAGAAAATCAGAGATTCTGTTTTAATAGCAGTTTTTTATTTTTTGCAACTAATCTTTTTCTCACTGTCTGAGTAATTGAATTGGTTGGTGACCTAGTTCCAGTTATAGAAAAATAGGTTACTCGCTGTCCCTGGCTTTTTGTGCCTTGACCTTAAAATGGTTTCAGTAATTAGACTTTTTTTTTAAATAATTTTTGTAGATGTTAACAACAATTGCTCCTTAGTTTCATTGCATTTCTTATAAAATACAAATTTCCATGTAGCTTTGGTAATTCCTTTTTTAGAATCCATAATTCAGAGATAGGGTGATTATTATAAGCAGTTGAAAACAGGGTTATAGTGTAGAGTTTAATGGTTGTTATTTCACTTTCTGTCCGGATCCCAACAAAGGCAGTAAAGGCCAAGGGTCAGAGCAAAGGCAAACATGAGGCTGGGAGTATCAGAGTAATTCATATTTTAATTTGCTCTTCTCGATCACCCTATGTCAACACTGTAGCCTTCTCCCTCTCATCCAATCTCTGGGTTTGGATTATTTTACCTTCCTACATTTCTAATCTTTCTAGAACCCTTTGTATTTATTATTTCTCTGTTCTTGCTGGCATTTGCACCTCCTCTCACATTGTGTACTTTTCTATAAAGTAGTTTTCCCCTGACACCCTGAATATCTGCAAGTAGGACAGGGAGTATCATGGGGGACTTTTTCAATTTTTGATCATTTAAAATATCCATCACAGATTTGTATCTTGTTTTCAACACCTATAATGCAGTTCGGGAACCTGGCTGCTGACATGACTTATTCATGAGTTAATTTTATCATTGTATAATTATTAATTATTTTATTTTTATTTGTTTTACACAGTTTTGTTGAGCCCCTTTGAATGATGACGGATACCAGCTTTGAAAGCCAGCACCCATTTCCAGAAAGATCAATTAAAATAACATTGTGCCCTTAGCACAGATCATAAAATGGAGCAGGTATTTAGTTTTTTCCCCCCTCATAGAAAAGGGTTGACCTCTGCACAGTAAGTTGTTTCCAGACTCTGCTTCAAAAATAGATCTTTTCACAGAATTTTTCCTTTTCTGGACTTCTCCTATCCTCTCCCCAGTTACAGCTGGAAAAAAAAAAGTGAACAACCCTGGGACCTAAAGACAGAAAATCATCCTAACTAGGTCACAAAACACATTCACAGTCTTCAGGCCAGTGTCAGCAATATAAAATAGTAAGCTATCAAAAGACAGAGGCCAAACAACTCCACAATGCCATCTAGTGGCTTCTCTGTGGCAAGTTGTTTCCTTTCTCAGAGGATATGGACAATGTATACAGAAATTATCAGCTATATAAAACCTCAAGGAAGATTAAATGTCCTGGATGTAACTACAGACAGTAGTAATGAACATAGGGCTACAATTGAAATAGAATTAGGGGGGGGGAATAGTAATAAGAACAATATTTTCCTTTGGTTTCTAAATTTGCCTTATAGTACATAGAGATTCAGGTTAGAATGCAAGTCACCGTGAGTTAGAAGGATATATGTGCCCATCAAGAGGTTCTCATAATTTCATGGAAATATAGGTCCCAATCCTCCAAGCTGAGCAGTACTGAGCAAGCTCATCTCTAACTGACTCCAGTTGATCTCCTTAGCTAGTATGGTAAAAGCTCCCCTCACCACCACCCTGCTCCTATTTGTCTATTTTAATCCTCCTCTATTTCTTTCACACAGTCTGAGAATCCCAGAGGAGCAGTTAGTGAATTCAGCATAAAATGTAGCCAGAATCTCACACAACCACAGATAGGCCATTGGCAGCAACTCTGTGATTTGGATGTGTGTGGTGCAGAGAGACTGGAAAAATGGTGGTGTGAATCGGTGATGTAACTCACTGTCATAGTTGGAGGACACATCACAATTTGGTCAAATGAACACAGTAGAAATATTAAGAGGCCAGAGAAGGGCAATGTAGGGAAATACTCATGGTTATTTCCACAGTTTGTTTATTCTTCTTTATACTGTGGTAGCGTCTTAGGGTAGCAACCAAGAGTAGGGTTCCATTGTGCTAGGTATTATACGAACACAAAGTGGGAGACAGAGGTGAAGTGGTCACACAGCAAGTTAATGACAGAGCTAGGAAGAGAACCCTGGTTCCTTAACTCCGAGTGCAGTGTGCTGTCCATTAGATTTTCAATTTTCATTTTGTTTAACACTTTCCATTTTTTCTATTAAAAACTTAAGAGGGTCACACACTTGGTAGTTTCTCTAGGCTGAGTGCATTACACACATCAGGAGCTATTTGCATTCCTCCAAGCATTTCCCCCACAAGCCCCTGGGTGCCACTCTCCCATCCCTTTCTATTTCAGAGGCATGTGTAAAGAATGAAGCTGTGTTAGGGCACGTCTACACTGGCAATGTTAAAGTAGCGCTTTAACGTGGCATGTTACTCGCGGCATAGTGCTGGGCGAGAGCTCTCCCAACACTCTAAAAAAAACACCTCAATGAGGGGCGTAGCTCCCAGCTATAGATCAAAGAACTGGTTGATGGCAACCATTAACATCTTCCAGCATAATACCACCCAGTAGTTCAGCTCTGCCCATGATCCCACTGGAGTTCAAAATGTTGACATCTCGAATGGCTTATCTCCCAGGCAGAAAAGAAAAGAAATAATTTAAACTACAAATTAAGGTCTTGTCTACACTGGCACATTACAGCGCTGAAACTTGCAGCACTCGGGTGTGTTTTTTCACAACCCTGAGCGAGAACATTGCAGCGCTGTAAAGTGCCAGTGTAGACAAGCCCTTAATTTGTAGTTTAAATTATTTCTTTTCTTTTCTGCCTGGGAGATAAGCCATTTGAGATGTCAACATTTTGAACTCCAGTGAGATCATGGGCAGAGCTGAACTACTGGGTGGTATTATGCTGGAAGACGTTAATGGTTGCCATCAACCAGTTCTCTGATCTATAGACAATTGCTGACCTGATTGAAGCTGGTGGGCATAATGCTACTCAGATGTCAGAGGCTTTATGGATCCTACATTTTCCGCTTTCTAGTTGTCCAGTTTTCACCAAAATCAATGTGTCTGCCCATTGATACCTAGAACATTCCCTGAAGTTGTGGAATTGATCAGATGCAGTGTTCAGAAGTTATTGCATTACATCCAGATGATGAGAGATGCTGAAAAATGCCAGCAAGTGGTGCTCAACCTTTCCAGGCTACTGTACCCCTTTCTGGAGTCTTACTAGTCTTGCATACTCCCAAGTTTCACCTCACTTAAAAACTAGTTGCTTACAAAATCAGACATAAAAATGCAAAAGTATCACAGCTGACACTTACTGAAAAATAGCTTACTTTCTCATTTTTACTATCTAGCTATAAAATAAATACATTAAAATATAAATATTGTACATCTCTACCCCGATATAATGCGACCCAATATAACACAAATTCAGATATAACACGGTAAAGCAGTGCTCCAGAGTGGCGGGGCTGCGCACTTTGGCGGATCAAAGCAAGTTCGATATAATGCAGTTTCACTTATAACATGGTAAGATTTTTTGGCTCCCGAGGACAGTGTTCTATCGGGGTAGAGGTGTACTTACATTTCAGTGTATGGTATACAGAGCAGTATAAACAAGTCATTGTCTGTATGAAATTTTAGTTTGTAGTGACTTGGCTAGTGCTTTTTATGTAGCCTGTTGTAAAATTAGGCAAATATCTAGATGAGTTGATGTACCCCTGGAAGACCTCTGCGTACCCCTGATTGAGAACCACTGGTGTAGGGCCTCACTCACTCAACCTGAAAATGAAAAACAGAATTTTTTAATAAAAGTATTTCATTTTCAATTAAAAAAACCCTTAATTTTAATTTGATTTTTGTGTTTGAAAAACTGAACATTTTTAACAGAAAACAAAAGGTTTTAAGTTGGGGTTTGGGTTTTTTTTGGGCAGGGGGTTGTTTTTGTTGAAATCACAGGATGTTTTTTGGGGGGAAATAAATTTCCTGAAGAAAAAAAAAAAAGGCATTTTTCAACCATCTCTCCTGGTATTCTCCCAGATGTCATCCGACCATAAGTCAAATGTTGCCAACTTGGAACATTACCTGCAGTAGATAGTACAGGTCTTCCTAAGGTGATCACCCTTCTTTTTTTATGTGGTTTGATCAGCCAGAAAATAGTTAACAATGTTGACATCTAGCCTATACTCGTTAGGCTGAAGCTTTAACACCCCATTTAGACAAATAGGGCAGTTCACATATCTCTTATAGTTATTGTCTACAGCAAAATCACTAAGACTTCACTGCTGATTGATTTAAACTCAGGGCACATCTACACTGGCAAAGTTATGGCGCCGGCAGTTACAGTGCCGCTCCGAAGGAAGGAAGTGCATAAGGAAAACTGCTGTTGTGTGTTCACACTGACAGCTGCCTGTGCAATGGCGTGTTCACACTTGCAGCACTATTTGGAGTGGTGCACTCTGGGCAACTATCCCACAGAGCACCTCTTTCTCTTTTGCCGCTAAGACTTCTGGGAAGGCGGAGGGGGTCGCGGGGCATCCTGGGTCCAGTCCCAATGCCCCGTGATGCATTGTCTCGCATCCCAGCAATCCCTGTGCTTCTGTCCGCATTTGACACCATCTTTCAACTGTTTGTGTACTGCGTGCCCTGCCTCTTTCAGGCTGCAGGAATGGATCCTGAACTGCTGACCAACACGTCACGAGTGGCAGTGGAGTTATTCCTTAAACTACAAATTCAAGCACTGTAATCACCACAGTGTCTACACTGGCACCGCAGCGCTGTAGCCCCAGCGCAGAAAGCTCTACGCCTCTTGTCGGGGTGGTTTTTTACAGCATTGCAACTGCACTGTTTCTGTGCACTAAGTGGCTTGGCAGTAACCTCGGGAGTTACAATACAGAAAGCTGCTTTACTGTGCAGAAACTTGCCAGTGTAGTTGGGGATACAATTCCCATTTTGAACGTTATTTTTGCCACTACAATAACAAAAGACTTTTTTTTTTTTTTATTGAAAGTTTAAATTCTTTAGCACAAGATAGTAGTCCCCATGAAATGGTGCCAGCTTGCTGAGCTGCTGCAAGCTGCTCTAATTCAACCCCTTTGTAGGTAACTGTTAGAACTTAGTTTCTTCTGTACTGTACCTTTACCTTTCCAGAAGTCTGCTTGTCTTCAAAAGTAGCCTACATTTTGAGGAAGTGTTGATGCAACATGTTACAGAGCAGACACATAGCATGAGCTCTTAAGAAGACTTGATTTTTGTTTTGTTGCTTCCCTTAATCTGAACTAAAAGTCATATGGTTTTGTGTACAGAAAAACATAATACAGTCCACTAGAAGGAGCTCAAAGACAAAGGAGACATAACCCTTCATCCAGCCTTTTTTTTATGGGTTTAAACAAGTCTTTCTCTTTGAGTCACTCACCACCTTTACTGACTGTGCAGACTTTAGTCATTTGTTTCACGCAAGCAGCTATTTATGACAAGCAATTAATTAGTTCAACTTTACATTATTTTTGCATGAGTCAAGTAGACTTTGATAGGTGAAAAGTAAGATGACACTGCTTACTGAAGTAAAATCTTAATAAATATACTGAGATTGAGTCCCTTCACGCTGCTCTAAAAGAGCCTCCCTTAAAGTGAGTGGAACCTGACCCTATGGAGGGGAGTCTCCGTGACATACAGCTGGTGGTGTAGAACTCTACAAAGGCCTGTGTGTGTGTGTGTGTGTGTGTGTTAGGGGGTGGAGGGAAGGGTCAGAGATGTGACCAAAATGCACTGCATTACAACTATTTCCTGCTTCACAGGACCTCAGGTCTCTTCCTATTTTCGGTAATTGAGGCACTGGTCCTGCATGGTGCTGAGCAGCACTGGCCTATAAAATGTGAGATCCGATAGAAATGTGGAAGACAGACCAGCTCTACATAACATGTGTGTTTTATTTGGGTTCTCCATGGGAAAATGTATGTGCACTAATGGCCAAATCCTGAGCTCAGTCCTGCACATCCTCACTTGCTATATCGATGGGAGTTTTTTCTGCATAAGGCATGAGTCTGAAGGCTAGATCACTTCCTCCCACAGGAATACACAAGAAGAAATTCTCAGAATCCTTGGAATCTCTCTGTCTGAGAGGAGGGGGTTGGGACTTGTAGATTTTGGAGCCTATACCCCATTCCAGCTCTATAGATCCTGACTATCCATTAGAATCCTTTTTCTGCAGAGATAGGAGCCATCTTGCAGTGAGGGTTGCTGCTGCCCCTCTGACTCCCTCCCTACTGGCAAAGCACAACTCATAGGCTTGTCCTGTAGCTGCATGGTAGTAGCGATGTAAGAGACCTAGAAGAAGATAATTACTCCTGCGGGAATTCTGTGCCATTACGCGCACACAAAATTCATGTCCGGTGCAGAATTTTTTTCCCCACAGAAAATACATTCTGCCCGAGAAGTGCTGCAGTTCCGCCTTTCACCCACCAAAGACAGCTATGGCACCAGAACAGCCAGCAGCCGGCTGCGTTCATCACAGCACCTTGCCTGTGGTTAGGTTAGGTTAGGACAGACAAGAGTGGGGTACATGGGGCTGCTGGGGGGGTCATAGGCTGGGGTTCAAAGATGGGCTAGTGGGGGGACAGACTGGGACATGAGCTCAGAGCTAGTGGGGTGACATCACTGAGCCAGAGGCTGAAGGGGAGGGGTGCTGCAGGACACATGGGGATGGGGGAGGAGGGCTGCAGAGCCACATGGGGATGGTAGGTGCAGGGACACACAGGGGCAGATGTGTCTGAGTGAATGGGAGAGGCGTGGGGTCATCCAGGGATGCTCTCTGACTCCCTAACAATCCCTCCTCTCCCCACCCCAAAAAAACCTGTTCTGTACTGCTCCCACCACACCCAACAACCCTCAAGGTTCACTCCCAAGCTCTTTCCCTCTTTCGCAGCTCCTCCATTACCCCTGACTCCCCCAAGCATTTGCACTGCTTCTGAGAGGTGTGGGAAATACATTTCTGCATTGTAGTTTAAATGACTTATTCAATGTTCTGTATTAATATGCCTAGTAAGGAATCTATTTGTCAAAAAAACATTACCTGAATCTTTTTTTTTGTCTGTATTGTTACAGACATACTTGCTGACAGGTATTTTGAAATAAATTACCAAAATAATTGAAACTGGCACGATTATATTGTGTTATTTTGACAAAATATGCAGAATTGTGCAGAATTTTAAAACGTGCGCAGAATTTTTTATTTTTTGATGTAGAATTCCCCCGGGAGTAGATAATGCAGCTCCAAGATGTATTACCGATCACCCAGATTTTTGTATTGCAATCCCTAGACTCTACCGGAGGTGGTGCCAGAGAGCAGTACCTCCCCAGTCCCTCCCACCACACACACACACTGCCTCTGCATCTGCAGAGGTCTGTCCAAGTAGATTTCCTGTGCAAGGGCATCTCTGTGGTGCAAATGGATGTTTTCTCCTGTCTTTCTACACCAGCAGAGGGAGGACCATGTGAACATGGGTGAAATGCTCCTGCTATAGCACCGTATATTCTTCCACAGTCCCTCGCAATTGCACCTGCACAGGAATTCCCCTCGGAAGGAGCTACAACAATTTATGGGGATGGGGCAGTAACTGGAGGGGTTGGATCAAGGGAAGTTGTTTATGGTAGGGGAAAAGGGTCTAGATAATTTTATGGCCAAAAATCATAATAAAGATAGAAAATAACAATTGGGCTGTCCAGTCCACCCCACTGTTCCCTCGCATACATTTTCTCCAGTCTAGTTTTAAATGTCCACCCTATCCCTCAGGAGATTATTGAACAGCTGAATTCATCTCGCTATCAAGAAGTCTTACCTATTAAGTTTTTCCTACTTTTGCTCCATTTCTCTCAGGAATACCCCTTTGTGACAGCCTAAATAATTCCACCACCTTCTTGGTGTTCACACCCTTCAAATATTTGTCATAGTTGCCTGCAGTTATGTCTTAGCCAAGTTATACATATATATTGCTTTGGATCTTCCCTCAGGAAGCAATCTCTCCAGCTCCCTAATAACTCTTGCTGCTCTTCTCTAAACTTTCTTCAGTTTGTCAATATATTTATCAGAATAAGGTGTCCAGAAAAGAATGCAGTATTCTAAGTGCGACTGACTTTAGAACTTTTGAGAGCGACGCTTTTACCTCCTTCTCTGTGACTTGATGCCACAACACATGGAGCCCAAAAATGGAAATATCTTTGACAGGTCAGGCTGCCATGCTAATCCGTGTCTGATTTGCTGTCCACTATCACCTCAATTTCTTTCAACATTACTGCTCCCCAGGCTTCATCTGCCCACTGGATGTGTGTATTTCAAATTCCTTTTCCTCAGATGTATTTGCTGGCATTTTAAAAAATTTGAATCTCATTTGGTCATTTCTCGAGGTCCCTTTGAATTACTCCTCTCATCTGATACATGTTTGCAATTTTCAATTTAGTGCAATTTACAAATTTCATGAATGAGGTATTTATTCTCTCATTGAAAATGTTAAATAGGATCAAATTTAACAAAGATTTCTATGGTACCCAATGAGACACTATATATAGTACTTTACAGTGGATTCACTGTAGTGACTGGCTCTCCCTTGTAAGCCTGGTTTTGACTCTTCCTTCCAACTTCATCAGCAGAAAACCATTCTGACTTAAACTTTGATGTATGACCTGTCTGCCAGAAACGAATTGCTTGAGAAAACTAAAAGGTAATTGGACAAAATATTTGTGAGGTATGAAAATTTTAAAAGTTAATGATCAATTTTTCTAAAACTTACAGAATGTTTGCTGGAATTCATACCTCAGAAATGGTTTGCTCTACCATCTCCAAATTAGTCTTTTTTTCCTGTACCTTCAATAAAGAAATGATATCTTTGAGTATTGTAGGGAGGTTCGGGTGGTTAATTTTGGTGGTGTTTGCTGCAAGTCAAACCGCTGAGAACTGTCAGTGAGCTGGTGGCATTTATAGACTGTCAGAAGGAGAATAAATCATCAGGGCTGGGATTCTTGCAACATTTATTAGGGAGACTCACCAAGTCTGGGGAGTTTGCAAAGCTTGCTGCTGGGACTGAGAGTTTTATAAACTGTACATGAGTGGGACTGCAACTGGAGCTTATTCCTAATTAAGCTTCTAAACTACTGTGGAACAGAGATTCTGACAAGCATGACTGCAGCTTCTTCCTTGCGTTATTCTTTTTCATAGGAGTTTTAGTCTGTTGTGCCTTAATTATGGTGTAGTTTAGGTCATGACCTTCCTTGATACTGCTGGATTTTAATACTTCCTCCCATTTCATCTAATACTCTTGATTTCATAATTCCTAAAATTTTGCTTTTCCTGAAGATCAAATATTCTTGCATCCATTCCTTACTATGTTGAATTCAGGAACTGCACAGTCATTGGTTCCAAGCTTCTCTGTTGTTCTCCCTTTCCAAAGTACACCTCTACCTCGATATAACGCTACCCGATATAATATGAATTCGGATATAACGCGGTAAAGCAGCGCTCCGGGGGGGCGGGGCTGCGTACTCCGGCGGATCAAAGCAATTTCGATGTAACGCGGTTTCACCTATAACGCGGTAAGATTTTTTGGCTCCCGAGGACAGCGTTATATCGGGGTAGAGGTGTACATCTTCTTTTATTAAGTAGTAAATCCTGGCTGGCTTGTTCTCATTGAGGTCTCTTCCTTCATGATTATAAAGTGGGATTCTGCATGGATTTGGAACCTCTTTCATGCATATTTGGCTGTATTAAAATCCACAGGAATAAGGTGTCTTGTAGTTTTGAATACTATAAACACTGGTCCAGGAACTTTTCAGTCTTTTCCGGTTCTGGTCACGTGTAGCAGAAGCTCACTGTTGTTTCTCCTTTATTTTTTGTCTTTCTCTGCCGATGTGATTTTATGACTATGCTCTTCATTGTGGAACTGTAAGCTTATTGGCTCTATAAGCACTTATACAGAGCTTTTCTTCCACCTCTTCTTCCCTTTCTATCTTTGCTAACCATCTGTTTTGATATTCCATTTATGAGGATTATTCCTGCCAGATTTCATTATTCCCACAGATAATTAATCCTCATCATTCAAGCAACACTTCTAGCTATTCTTGATTGTTTTCCATATTCCCCCACATTGTGTATTAACATTAATGATGCAAGGTAAAATAGTTAATCACTTCTTAAGCTTCAGGGTGTAAGATCATTGTTGAGGATGAGTCAGGATAGAATTTCTTTCCTCTACACAGAATTACTTAATTGCCTGGATGCATTGTGATGTATCCATCCTTGCCACTTTATTCTTTTTTTTTTTTTTTTCTGAAACATCAGGTTATCTATGGGATCTTGTCCTGCTTCCATTTCAATAAATTAAGAGAGTTCCATTGACTTCACTGTGAGCAGGACTGGACTCTGCACCACTTCCAGAAGCAGGATAGTAGAACAGATTGCCTGTTCCAGCATGGCAAACCCTGTGTTTCTAAGTTGGATTTTTAAAAATATTTTTGAGTTATGTAAGAGCAAGAAAAGTGGGGTGGGAGGATCGGAACCAGTGAAAACAGAGGAATAAGGCTCCTCTGGGGATTGTAAGCACTGGACTGAGTCTCAAGGGATCTGGATCCAATTCCCAGCTCAGTTACAGACTTTATGACCTTGGGATGTTGGTTAGTCTCTCTGTGCCTCAGTTACCCACCTGTGAAATGGAAATGATGAAACTCCCTTTCTCCCACTCTGTCTTGCGTATTTAGTTTGTAAGCTCATCATAGCCTGGACTCTCTTACTTTGTGTATGTACAGTCTCTAGCATTCATGGGCGGTGAGTATAAGAGCCTTCCCTGACTGCAGCTGCTGCCATGGAACTCTGGGCTGGGGCTGCTGGCACAGCTGGGCCTGCTTCGGCCCCGCTGGGGCTGCTTGGGCTCTGGCTCAGGTCGGTTGGCCAGCTAGGGTAGGCCCAGGGCTCCTCTGGCGGCGGAGGGAGGGAGCAGCTCGGGGTTCCGACCAGCCCTGGGCTTCTCTGGACATGGAGGGGGGACTCAGGGTTCTGGCTGCGGGGGGCGTGACCTTGTGCAGAAGGGGTGGGGCTGTGGGGCTAGCCTCCATGAAGGGGGGGGGTCCACCCACGGCCCATGCTCATATTGATTGTGATCTCTACTGGCTACTGTAATACTAATAATTCATAAAAACAACACAAGGATTAGTATTTAAAGAATGACCTAACAAAAATTAACAAACTTCTTAAAAAAAAAAAAAAAAAAAAAAAAAAAAAAAAAGTGTCATCTTAATATTCTAAACAGCCACGAGCAATTTTAGCCCAGAGGGCAATATTTTTCAGAAAGTTATAAGTACCCTTAGGTGGGTTTTGCAATTAAAGTGTCAGCTCCCCCAAAACTATAGGTTATATACTATATTTATAAACATTGGCATGGATTCTGAGAGCTTGCTATCCCAGGTAAGTAGAACAGGTTATGGTAGGCAGGTGAGACATTTCCCAGTTTGCTTAGAGAAATAAAAACCCAGGCCTTTAATGTGTCCCTTTCTCTCCCAATGAAATAAACTGGGACCCCTGCTCAGTCAAGAATGTTTAAAATGGGAGCAGTTTTGTAAAGGAGACTTCAAGAAATTAGTGTTATTTTAGATATTTCATCATATATCATTATTATTTACAGAAAAATCTATTTTTTAAATAGAGAAGACAAACTATTTCTTGAGAGAGAAGACAAAAGAAACAGAAGTGGGAAATCTAGTAAGGTTGTTTTATTATAAAACATTTATAGATATGCAGCCTCTCTTCTTTCTTATATATTGAACATCCATCAAATCTATTCGTTCAACCCCAAGGTTATAAAAGAAACAGCAAAATCCTTCATCTCCAGAAAGCGAGACTTTAAAAACTAATTTAAGATGAAACCAAACGAGGGAGCCTCCCTTGCAGACAGGGACTTGGCACTGTATCTGTATTTATGTCTCAGTTCACCTCTTAATGAACAACTCTACAACCCACTGCTTTCCCATAGAGTAATTTATTATAGTTGTGTTAGGTAACACTCAAGTAATGGAAACAGACTGCCCCGGTTAAGGTTGGAGCAAACCTTCTATTATAAGCATGGATTCTAGTTTCCTGTGATTAACGCCCCGCCCCCCACACAAAATTCTCCAATTAGAAACTCCCATAAAAATCCATGTTTTCCCACAATTAAAATTAAATCTGACAGCGGGAGTTCTACTGGCCGTGACTGTTAGCCCAAGTCCTGCCACATTTTCTGTAAAAGCACAAATTCTGTTTTTTTCCCTGTGGCAAATGGATTTCCAGGATCCCTGATTATAAGATGGATTTTGACACTCCCCTTACATTTGCTAGGCTGAAACCTTTCTGCTTGAAATTTCACAGACATGGATTTAATCCAGCATAAAGTTTTTTGGAGAGTTTGAATGAAATTTCACAAGGCTTTTTGGAACAGTGGGGTGTTGGAGGGTTCCAGACAGGTAAGTTTGCAGTATTACCAACCTCAATCTTTCAAAAGCATGAGTTGGCCTGCCAAAATCATGAGATTTTACAAAACAATAAAATTTACATTCTTTTTATTTGTCTTCTGTTTTTTGCACCTTTATGGGTTATGTTTTGTAGCTTTGCTTTGCAAGCATGAAGGCTAGAAACTTTTTAAAATGCAAGCTGAGATTCTCATATAATCATTTAGTGCTGGGAGCTGGAGTTTGACATATATCAGATGTCGACAGAATTATGAGGTAAAATCATGAAAGTTGACGACATCAGTGGGTTCCAATTTAACAGGACAGCTTGGAGCCATAAGTGTAAAGAAGGTGTTCTAAAAAGTGAGGCAATTTATCTCTCTCTTTTTTGACATTTTATTTATTTATTTTTTTAAACAGCTTACCTCAACACACAGTTTGGCACAGAAACTTCACATTTGGTTTAATTGTCTTTGAGTTCTGATGCCATTAATTAATGTGTAGGTATTAGGGAGGAGAAATTATTAAATTATTAAAGGTAGTTTCAGAGTAGTTAGGGTATTGCAGTGTTTTGCACACCCCAATCCAGTTTGTACACACTTTTTGGTAACATACACCTGACTAATGTATGCTTCCCTGAGAACATCATCACTGCATATGTTGCCTGCCTGCCTACATGTTTCATAAGCTTCCAGCTACAATGCACACTTTGTAATGTATATATGGCCCATTGTGGATGATATAAAGACTGTATATCGCTGATGCCCAATGTAGACTTTTATAAACTATGCATTTTCCTGTGGTGAACTTTATAAACTCTGCCTGGGAGTGGCTGGCAGGGAATTAAAGTAGGGAAGAGGTAGTATGGAAGTGAGGGAGCCAAGGGGCTGGTTTGGTGTCCGGTGGGAGGAAGAGTGGCCTGGGAGAGATGGAGAAGTGTGGAAAAGAGCAAGATCTTGCTAGAACCCCTATGTATCTTGCAAATTCCATGCAGTCTTCTGTCACTAAACATTTCTAAAAAACATTCATTCAAAATGTAAAGAAGCATGAGGCAAAAAAATTGTTTTCCTAGAACATAAGGACATAGGAACAGCCATACTGGGTCAGACCAAAGGTCCATCCTGCCCAGTATCCTGTCTACCGACAGTGGCCAATGGCAGGTGCCCCAGAGGGAGTGAACCTAACAGTGATCTCTCTCCTGCCATCCATCTCCACCCTCTGACAAACAGACACTAGGGACACCATTCCTTACCCATCCTGGCTAATAGCCATTAATGGACTTAACCTCCATGAATTTATCTAGTTCTCTTTTAAATCCTGTTATAGCCCTAGCCTTCACAATCTCCTCAGGCAAGGAGTTCCACGGGTTGACTGTGTGCTGTGTGAAGAACTTCCTTTTATTTGTTTTAAACCTGCTGTCCATTAATTTCATTTGATGGCCCCTAGTTCTTATATTATGGGAACAAGTAAATAACTTTTCCTTATTCACTTTCTCCACACCACTCATGATTTTATATACCTCTATCATATCCCCCCTTATTCTCCTCTTTTCCAAACTGAAAAGTCCTAGCCTCTTTAATCTCTCTTCATATGGGACCCATTCCAAACCCCTAATCATTTTAGTTGCCCATCTCTGAACCTTTTCTAATGCCAGTATATCTTTTTTTGAGATGAGTCTTATAGTTCAGGTTGGAAAAAAAGCTAAGGAAAGACCATTGTAAGTCTCTCCAAAATGAAAAACTGTTCAAAGTTTGGAAATTAAAAACTAAAATTCCAATAAATAAATAAATGTGGCGAGTATAGTTATGTTTATCTGAAGTCAGTCAACCAAGAAATGTATCTTAGTGATGTGTTTCCAGAGGCTTTTTACTGTTTTTTTTTTTTAAGGGGAACTTTAATTTCAAATGTCTGAACTTTCCATATTTTTTGTTTCTAGATAAAACTCCAACTGTTTCTTAATATTTTTTCTGTAAATAGAGATTTCTTTCTTTCTTTTTTAACTTTAATTCGAGGAAGCCAAAGTTTTCCCCTTGGAATAATAACAATATTTTGAACATCTATAGTGCCTTCCATCCAAGGATCGTAAAGTGCTTTACATGAATAATAATTAGCGTTCTTTAGCCTTTAGATGGTAATAGCACTTTACAAATATAAATTAATACACACAACTCTCCTAAGAGGTAGGTATTATAATCCCCATTTTATAGATAAGGAAACTGAGCAGAAAGATTGTGTCTTATAAGGGATGGTTGGCAATCCTAAAACAAGATGTCCCTTATGTTTTCATTTTTGTACAACAAGATCAGGAGCTGCTGACTGCTGAAAAAGCAGCAAGAAATACCTCTGGTGAATATCAGTGAGCAGGCCTTCTCAGAGGTTCAGAGAAGCCCAGTCCACTTCCAGCTTTTGAGGCCTCTAGCCATAATAAAAATAAAAAATTACAACACATGAAAACAAAATAAGGCGCCAAAAAAAAGTGAGACATAATTTGAATATTTTTTTATTTAACAAATGCTTTTCTAGTCTTTTTCTGTGCAAATGCACTAATTATTGAGGAAAAATCTAGCTTTCATGCAATGTAACAGCTGATATTAAACATAGCGAGCCTATCCAAATGCTCTTGTCCCATAGTTGAACAGTGATAGTTCTTTACCTGCTTCAACACGTTGAAGGTGTGTTCATCTGAAGCCACTGATGCAGGTAAACTGACAAAAATACACAATGGAATTGTGATATTAGGAAACAACCCAGAGTTCAAGTTCGTATATTTCTTGAAGCAATTCCTTTGAGGCCCCCTTTGAGCTTGAGTCCTAGGCCAAATGGCCCTCTTGGTGTGCCCCCCCCCCTCCCCCGGCCGATTGGCCCTGTCAATGAGTACTGTGTATTATTATTATTGATGATGATGATTGGGTGGGGTGCTAAGAAAACAATTCCTTATTTTTGAAATACAATGTTGGCAACCCTATGTCTTACTCAAGAGTTAGTGTTAGACCCAGCCTGATCATTTAACATTTATATTGCCTAAAGCAGGCCACCTTGTTCTATGCACTGTATAAACATAAATAACATATCCTGCCCTAAAGGGTTTAGAGTTTAAAAGACGACATAAAAGGTGGATGAGACAAGTAAGTGGGGTAAGTTGAGTGAGATGCAATAAGAAATAATCATATGATGTGTGCAAATTGTAGCTAGACAGTAAGAGAAGTCATTCAGGACATCCTGACTTCCAAACCCTTGTTCACGCCAGTCCTCTAGCAACCCTGTGGCATAGCAGGGAGTATCCACCCAATCTCCTCAGTCTCTGCTCTAGCTAGGACTCAAATTGTTCTCAATGATGCAAGATCAGGCACTCAAACACAAAGTCATCCTTCCTCTTAATAATAAAGCTACTGAAATTGAGATTATTTTGCCTACAGTTTGAGCAGTCACTTTACTTGAGTATTTTCTTTTGCATGTTTTTACAATACTTCCAATAGGGTCACTCTTCTAGTTGCTCCTCCATGTACTGAGGGCTAGAGGAACTGCAGGAATGGACCCTTAAATTTATAGTGATTGAATTTGTTTTCATGGGGATAATTGTTTTTTTAAAAAGACACTTTTGAGTAATTTTGCCTGAAATGTATGCAGTCGTTAAGCCTGCAAAGAGCTCTCTGTAGCCGCAGGACCTTATGCTGACTTTAGCAGGCCGTGTGGTATTCAGCCATTTTGGGCATTATTCTACCAGCAATTCTTGCACTCCTTTGTGGGAAAGTTCCTCCTTGCAAACAGTTTTGCAAATGTTGGGGGCCTCAGTTTTCACATAATTTTGTTTTCCCATTATGCAGCCTGCAATCTCTGCAAGGCAGATTGTTTGGCAAGCACATTTTAACGATCCTTTCTCTCTAAAACTTGTTTGCAAATCACGGCACAACGGGTAAGGGAGCTCTGCCCAATCGCTAATCAACTCCGCTGAGTAGCTATTCTACAAAAAGTCAGTTTGCTTCTATGGGGAGTTCCGCACCGCCTGCCCCGGTGCCCCCAGCGGTCTGGGCGGGCGCACGCGGGCGGCGTTCGGAGCTTCGGACGCGAGCAGCCGGGGCGGGGCTGCAGTGGGCAGGCGCGGGTCACGTGATTCCTCCCCGTGGCTCGGTTGGGGTTGGGTCCCGCGCCCACCGCTACTAGTCCCGGAGCAGCTCGCGCTGGGTTCAGCTGCTCGCGCGCGCTCTGTCTCCATGGCGACCCGCGGCGGGGCGACGGCCGGGAGGCCCTACGAGCTGGTGGTGTTCGGGGCCTCGGGCTTCACGGGCCACTTCGTGGCGGAGGAGGTGGCGCGGGTGGCGGCCGGGGCTGAACTGCGGGGCTCGCTGCGCTGGGCCGTGGCCGGCAGGAGCCGGGACAAGCTGCAGGGGGTGCTGGACAGGGCGGCTGAGAGGCTGGGTAAGGGAAGGGAAGAAGAGGGCGGAGGCCTGACAGGGGCTAAAGAAACGGGGACCCCGGGTCTTCACTCCCCCCCCCCCCCCCCCCCCCC